>NW_027038998.1:0-43898 GCF_034236695.1 Oncorhynchus nerka
AATTCCCCACTCAAATACACTTAATCTAAAGACACCTCAGTTTGTGTTACAAACATAGACGTCAGCGTATCTGTCCCAATAGGACGTCTGTGAGAGTACGGGCAGCGCCATTGAGGCCATCTACATTTTGAAGTTGTCCATTTTCTTCTTCTACTACTTCTATGAGTTGGCAAACAATCTGAAAGGTTGCATAATGCCACTCGGAGAGTGTTGTTTGAACAGGTGTAAAGTTGGTGATTTACTGCCACCTGCAGTTTGCCCACAAGTATGATTCATTGGCTGATCTCTCATGGTGACCTTCATGGAATTATGTGATCCTTCCTTAACCCATATGAAGTCCCACCCAGTTACTACTCTAGTGACTTTTGGCCACACAAGTTCTCTATCTCTATGCTTTCAAACTTTTTATACCGGCCACTGAGCTAAAGATTGTCCAGCCCATCTGGCATTTGCCCTAACTGCCTGGCCAGTCTGTTTCTGCCTAATTCTTCAAGATATGCGCACACTGTAATTTAAGCACAGGTGTTGTTTCACACCAATATTCCATGATAATGTCCCTGAGAGGAAAAGTTTGTGGGGTGTGTCAGTGTTAACACGGAGAACACCTCTGGTACAGTGTAACATTCTAAGTGAACCACAGTGTGATTCTACTTCATCTGAAATTGATTGAATTACTGCCTTTGTGCTGTTACTGGGTCTGAATATGAAGATGATATGGCAAGAGACATGTAAAGGTTAAATACAATGCAACCTGATGCAAACATTTAATAGTCTTTGAGCAACTGTGAAAGTCCATTGCCATGTGTACAGTCAGTGATTACAACTATAAGCAAATAGCCACTAAATTCAATGGCACAATGAAGCAATCATGAAGATTCATATTTTAGGGTACAGATCTAGTATGTTTTTACAAGCATGTCTTATTTTGGCCAGCCTCTCTCCATATGTAATAGGATTGATTGGTGGGCATATTATAAAATAGTGAAGCATAGGTGGTACACATGTCTCTAGTGCAAACAGTGAGGAGGACATAGGAAAGCTAATTCCCCTGTTTTGGGAAAAGTTCATCATTCAATTCTAACTTAAATAGGCTTGTTTATGATCATTATATTGATTGGGCCTTACTGTGTCACATATGAAGTGCTTAGTATTGTGTATGGACGGATGCTTTGATCAAGGGAGTATGCATAGAATTCTAACTTGAAAAATACATTTGGATCTTCGCAATTTTTTGCCTCAATCGTGCAGTTATGTCAATGGGAAAAATGAACATTCAGGCTATGAGAGAGGAAGGCAGTGTTTTATGGTGGCTTGATGTTTGAGTAAATCTCCCCAAAGACAAACATGACTTTATCAGTCAGAGGATTAGACACAAGATCAATGTTAAAGTTAATGCTTCAACAATAGGTGGAAATGAACTCGAATCAGTAGTAGGCCTAAGATAACAATTATCCACATAACTGGCATTGTCTTCTTAAGTGAAATATAAGAACAGGATATATACAGTAGGCCTAAAACATCTATTTTCACTTCAGAACAAATTCTTATTTACAATGACGGCCTACACCGGCCCCAGCCGGACGATGCTGTGCCAAATGTGCACTTCCTATGGGACTCCCAATCACAGCTGGTTGTGATACAGGCCTGGATTCAGACAGGAGTCTGTAGTTGTAACGGCATTCAGAGGTGGAAGAAGGATCGGACCAAAGCGCATTATCGTAAGTGTTCATGATGATTTATTCAAAGCGAACTGAACACTAAAATACCAAAACAATAAGCGATGATGAACAAAACGAAAACCAAAACAGTACTGTGTGGCCCAAACACTCACACTGAGGGAAACAAACACCCACAAACCAAAAGTGAAACCCAGGCTACCTAAGTATGATCCTCAATCAGAGACAAGTAAGCACCTCTGATTGAGAACCATCTAGGCCGAACACAAAAACCAACATAGAAAAACAAACAGACTGCCCACCCCAACTCACGCTGACCACACTAAGACAAATAATAAAATAACAGAACTATGGTCAGAACGTGACAGTACCCCCCCAAAGTGCGGACTCCGGCTGCAAAACCTGAACCTATAGGGAGGGTCTGGGTGGCGTCTGTCCAGCGATGGCGGCTCTGGCGTGGGACGTGGACCCCCACTTTACCACAGTTTTTGTCCGCCTCCTCAACCACCCCCGTGGCCTCTTACGGCGACCCTCGCCGCCCGACCTCCGACTAGGGACCCTAGCCATGGGTCCGTATGGACGGGAGATTCCGGCAGCGCCGAGACAGGCGGAGACTCCGGCCGCGCCGGACAGGGCGGGAGATGCCCGGACAGGCGGGAGACTCCGGCAGCTCAGGAGTGAAGGGCTGGCTCTGGCAGCTCCTGGCTGGCTGACGGCTCTGGCAGCTCCTGGCTGGCTGACGGCTCTGGAGGCTCCTGGCTGGCTGGCAGCTCTGGCGGCTCCTGGCTGGCTGACGGCTCTGGCAGCTCCTGGCTGGCTGATGGCTCAGGACAGACTGGCGGCTCTGGCGGCTCAGGACAGACTGGCGGCTCTGACGGCTCAGGACAGACTGGCGGCTCTGGAGGCTCAGGACAGACTGGCTGCTCAGGACAGACTGGTGGCTCTGGTGGCTCAGGACAGACGGGAGACTCTGGCGGCTCAGGACAGACGGGAGGCTCTGGCGGCTCAGGACAGACGGGAGGCTCTGGTGGCTCAGGACAGACGGGAGACTCTGAAAACGCTGAGCAGGAGGAAGGCTCTGGAAGCGCTGGACAGGCGGGAGCACCTGTAGGGGAAAGACGGAGAGACAGCCTGGTGCGGGGGCTGCCACTGGAGGGCTGGTGCATGGAGGTGGCACCGGATGGGCCGTACCGTGCAGGCGCACTGGGGCTCTTGAGCACCGAGCCTGCCCAGCCTTACCCTGGTTGAATGCTCCCCGTTGCCAGGCCAGTGCTGGCGAACAGGGGACACCATGCGTAAGGCTGGTGCCATGTACGCCGGCCCGAGGAGACGCACTGGAGACCAGATGCATAGAGCTGGCTTCATGGCACCTGGCTCGATGCCCACTCTAGCCCGGCCGATAAGAGGAGCTGGAATGTACCGCACCGGGCTATGCACACGCACCGGGGACACCATGCGCTCCACCGCATAACACGGTGCCTGCCCGGTCCCTCTTGCTCTCCGGTAAGCACGGAGAGTTGGCGCAGGTCTCCTACCTGCCTTAGCCACACTCCCCCCGTGTGCCTCCCCCAAGACATTTTTGGGGCTGCCTCTGGGCTTCCTTGCCAGCCGTGTTCCCTCCTATCGCTGGCTCCTCTCCTGAGCTACCCCTCAGGCCTGAGCTACCCTCGGTCTGAACTACCTCAGTCCCGAGCTGCCAGTGGGGTCCCTTGTTAGAGTTCCTAGGCCAAGGTCGGCGGCGAGGGTCGCCACTCAAGGACGCTAAGGAGGTGGTGGGTGGGGCTGTAGCTGTAGCTGCACACAGGGAGCCTATGTTTCTACGTTTGTTTTATTTTTATCATCAACCCAATCTTTTGATTCTCCTTTTGTATTGCATTTAATTTCTGTAAATTCTGATGCATTTCCTTTAAATGTATTTTACTGTTGGAAAGTCAAATCAGGGATGCTGCTGTGTCACATGTCAGTGGGCATGCATGTGTGTTTCAGGGGGTTGGAGAAAGAGAAAAAGGATTTAAGGATCCAATAAATTCTAGCTTCCACAAATGGGCAGTAAAAGTATTCTTCCAGACATGACGGATCTAGTAGTGTCACGTTCTGACCTTTATTTACGTCTTTATTTAGTATGGTCAGGGCGTGAGTTGGGGTGGGCAGTCTATGTTTGTTTTTCTATGTTTGGTTTCTGTTTCGGCCTAGTATGGTTCTCAATCAGAGGCAGGTGTCGTTAGTTGTCTCTGATTGAGAATCATATTTAGGTAGCCTGGGTTTCACTGTTGGTTTGTGGGGTGTTTGTTTCCGTGTGTGTGTTTGTCGCCACATGGTACTGTTTCGGTTGTTGTAGATTTCACTTCATTGTTTTTGTTCGAGTCTTCATTTGTCTTTATTAAAAACCATTATGGACACTTACCACGCTGCATCTTAGTCCGATCCTTACTCCTCTTCAGAGGAAGAGGAGATCTGCCGTTAAGTAGATCCTTTTGATATAAGGATTTTGTTTCTTGTCCTAGTAAAATACACACAATTTCATGTACAATAAAAGGGATGAATCCATTCACATGTTATTAATTTAAAAAATGAATACATCTTTGCATTACTTATTGTATTATGAATTAAAATAATTCCAATTCATTTTGCTTCATGTACAATGGCCCAATTCCCCACTCAATTACACTTCACCCAAACCTCAGTTTGTGTAACAAACATGGACTCAGATAGACATTGCATCAGTGTATCTGTCCCATTATGGTATCTGTGGAGCACTGGCGTCATTAAGGCCATCTCCATTTTGAAATAGTACATTTTCTTCTACTACTTCTACGATCTGACAAGCAAACTGGAATGGTACATACTGCCACTGTGAATAAAGCCAAGGTTGGCTCCTAAGTATAATTAATTGGCTAATCCCCCCTGGTGACCTGTATGGAATTATGTGATCCTTCCTTAACATAGGAAGTCCCACACAGTTACTACTTAAAAATGGTGAAAGTCCTCAATGGCGCAGCCCATGCTAAAATTGGCTTTTGGGCACGAGAGTCCTCTATCTACCTCTATGGTTACAAACTTCTTAGACCGGCAACTGAGCTAAGGAAGGACCAGCCAGTCTGGAATTTGCCCTAACTACCTGGTCCACCTGTTTCTGCTTTATTCTTAAATATCTCCCCAGATATTAGCAGAATGGCGCTGGAGAGGATGGTTGACATTTTACGTGCTCCTAACCAACTGGGTTATTTGATTATTTTTTTTGCGTTGTTTGTAACTTATTTTGTACATAATGTTGCTGCTACCGTCTCTTATGAACGAAAATAACTTCTGGACCTCAGAACAGCGATTACTACTGGAAGAAGCTTTTTCCTTTAACGAGTCCAACAAAAACTGTAATATCATATGTTTTACCAAGTCGTGGCTGAACGACGACATGAAGAACATAGAGCTGGCAGGTTTTACACTATATCGGCAGGATAGAACAGCAACCTATGGTAAGACAAGGGGTGGCGGTCTATGTATATTTGTAAACAACAGCTGGTGCACGATAAGGAAGTCTCAAGGTTTTGCTCGCCTGAGGTAAAGTATGTCATAAGCTGTAGACCACACTATCTACCTGGAGAGTTTTCATCTGTATTTTCGTAGCTGTCCACATACCACCACAGACAGATGCTGGCACTAAGACCGCAGTCAATGAGCTGTATACCGCCATAAGGAAACAGGAAAACACTCATCCACAGGCGGCGCCCCTACTGTCCGGGGACTTTAATACAGGGAAACTTAAATCCTTTTTACCAAATTTCTACTAGCATGTTAAATGTGCAACCAGAGGGAAAAAACTCTAGACCACCTTTACTCCAAACAAAGAGACACGTACAAAGCTCTCCCTCGCCCTCCATTTGGCAAATCTGACCATAATTCGATCCTCCTAATTCCTGTTTACATGCAAAAATTTAAATGAGGAAGTACCAGTGACCCGGTCAATAAAAAAGAGGTCAGATGAAGCATATGCTAAGCTAAAGGACAGTTTTGCTAGAATGGTGTATTCATCAATGCATCAAGATTCTTCCGATGGAATTGAGGTGTACACCACATCAGTCACTGGCTTCATCAATAAGTGCATCGATGACGTCGTCCCCAAAGTGACTACGTACATTCCCCAACCAGAAGCCATGTATTGGCAACAGGCAACATTCGCGTAGAGCTGCAGCTTTCAAGGAGCAGGACTCTAATCTGGAAACTTCTAAGAAATTCCAATATGCCCTCCGACGAACCATCAAACAGGCAAAGCATCAATACAGGACCAAGAACGGATCATACTACACCGGCTCCGATGCTCATCGGATGTGGTAGGGCTTGCAAACAATTACAGACTACAAAGGGAAGCACAGCTGAGAGCGGCCCAGTGACACGAGCCTACCAAGTTAAGAGCCTGCTAAGTTACTTCTATGCTCGCCGAGGAAAGTAACACTGAAACATGCATGAGAGCATCAGCTGTTCCAGATGAATGGGTGATCACGCTCTCCACAGCCGATGTGAGTAAGATCTTTAAACAGGTCAACATTCACAAGACGAACTACCAGGACGTGTACTCTGAGCATGCGCTGACCAACTGGCAAGTGTCTTCACTGACATTTTCAACCTCTCCCTGTCTGAGTCTGTAATAACAACATGTTTCAAGCAGACCACCATAGTCCCTGGGCCCAACAATACCAACATGTTTCAAGCAGACAACCATAGTCCCTGTAAAAAGCCAAGAACACTAAGGTAACCTGCCTAAATGACTAGCGACCCGTAGAACTCACGTCTGTAGCCATGAAATGCTTTGAAAGGCTGGTCATGTTTCACATCAACACCATTATCTAGAAACCCTAGACCCACTTCAATTTGCCTACCGCCCTAACAGATCCACAGATGATGCAATCTCTATTGCTGTTCACACTGCCCTTTCTCACCTGGACGAAAAGGAACAATGCTATTCATTGACTACAAATCAGCGTTCAACACCATATTGCCCTCAAAGCTCATCACTAAGCTAAGGACCCTGGGACGAAACACCTCCCTATGCAACTGGATCCTGGACTTCCTGACGGGCCGCCCCCAGGTAGTAAGGGTAGGTAACAACACATCCGCCACTCTGATCCTCAACACGGGGACCCCACAGGGTGCGTGCTCAGGCCCCTCCTGTACTCCCTGTTCACTCATGACTGCACGGTCAGGCACGACTCCAACACCATCATTAAGTTTGCTGATGACACAGCAGTGGTAGGCCTGATCACTGACAACAACGATACAGTCTATAGGGAGGAGGTCAGAGACCTGCTGCCAGGACAACAACCTCTCCCTCAACGTGATCAAGACAAAGGAGATGATTGTGGACAACAAGAAAAGGAGGACCGAGCATGCCCCCATTCTCATCGAAGGCGCTGTAGTAGAGCAGGTTGAGAGCTTCAGGTTCCTAGGTGTCCACATCACCAACAAAAAAACATGGTCCAAGCACACCAAGACAGTCATGAAGAAGGCACGACAAAACCTATTCCCCCTCAGGAGACTGAAAAGATTTGCATGGGTTCTCAGATCCTCAAAAGGTTCTACACTTGCACCATCGATTGCATCACTGCCTGGTATGGCAACTGCTCGGCCTCAGACCGCAAGGCACTACAGAGGGTAGTGTGTGGCCCAGTACATCACTGGGGCCAAGCTTCCTGCCATCCAGGACATCTATAACAGGCGGTGTCAGAGGAAATGTTCAAAGACTCCAGCCACCCTAGTCATAGACTGTTGTCTCTGCTCCCGCACGGCAAGTGGTACCGGAGCGCCAAGTCTAGGTTCAAAAGGCTTCTTCACTGCTTCTACCTCCAAGCCATAATACTCCTCAACAGCTAATCAAAGGGCTACCCAGACCTCTCTTGTACGCTGCTGCTACTCTCTGTTTATTATCTATGCATAATCACTTTAACTATATCTACATGTACATTTTACCTCGACTAAGCAGTGCCCCCGCACATTGACTCTGTACCGGTACCCACAGTATATATCCTCGCTATTGTTACTTTACTGCTTTTACTGTTTAATTATTTGTTACTTTTATTTTCTATTTTTTACTTATCACTTATTTTTCTTAACTTAACGAGACATACTTCCGGGTTGGAGCGAGCCGGTCGCATCCGCGCTTCGGTCTGCAGGTTGTATAACTTTTTCATTACATTACATTTCATTATAATACAACGGTCTGATTTGTCTAATCTTAGCAATTTCTTCTTAGCTAGCTACATAGTCGTCGTTGTATCAAAGATAATTGCGTAATTATCGTATTTCGTCGTCCTCCTATCTGCCCAATACGTTCACCGGCTACCGTAGCACTGTAGTAACTATCACACTCAACTGAACGACTTGATTAGTGTAGTGTTAGCTAGCTACATAGTTGTCTTTGCTGTCTTCGTATCCAAGATAATTGTGTAGTTTAGAGTGTGGAGTCTTAGAGTGATAATTGCGTTATTATCGTATTTCGTCGTCCTCCTATCTGCCTAGCAGCTAGCCAGCTAGCATACGTTCACCGGCTACCGTAGCAC
The DNA here is from genome assembly GCF_034236695.1 of Oncorhynchus nerka. Lineage (NCBI taxonomy): Eukaryota > Metazoa > Chordata > Actinopteri > Salmoniformes > Salmonidae > Oncorhynchus > Oncorhynchus nerka. The sequence continues at coordinate 8,228 of NW_027038998.1, forward strand.
TGTAGTAACTATCACACTCAACTGAACGACTTGATTAGTGTAGTATTAGCTAGCTACATAGTTGTCTTTGCTGTCTTCGTATCCAAGATAATTGTGTAGTTAGAGTGTGTAGTCTTAGAGTGATTATCTTAATTTACCAGTTAGCTAGCCAGCTATTTTGTCGCCCTTAACGTAGGAGACACTCCTAGCTAGCCAATAGCCAGCCAACGTCTACTGAATAGAACTTTCGCATTCGTCGCATTCCGCTTCGCTCCACAGGTAGTATCACATTTTCATTTCATTTCATTACAGTCCCAACGGTGTGATTTGTTTGATCGTAGCTAGCTACAGCTAGCTACCGTCTTTGTTTCAAAGATAATTGTGTAGTCTAGAGCGATTTTCTAGGTTAGCTAGCCAGCTATTGTCGTTCTCCTAACGCAACGTAACGTAACCAACACTGCTAGCTAGCCAGCTAGCCCCCGAAATAGTAGCATTGTAGAAACTTCACACTCAACGGAACGACTTGATTAGGGTAGTGTCAACAACGCAGCTAGCCTACCTCAGCAGTACTGTATCATTTAATCATTTTAGTCAATTAGATTCTTGCTACGTAAGCTGAACTTTCTGAACATTCGAGACGTGTAGTCCACTTGTCATTCCAATCTCCTCTGCATTAGCGTAGCCTCTTCTCTAGCCTGTCAACTATGTGTCTGTCTATCCCTGTTCTCTCCTCTCTGCACAGACCATACAAACGCTCCACACCGCATGGCCGCGGTCACCCTAATCTGGTGGTCCCAGCGCGCACGACCCACGTGGAGTTCCAGGTCTCCGGTAGCCTCTGGAACTGCCGATCTGCGGCCAACAAGGCAGAGTTCATCTCAGCCTATGCCTCCCTCCAGTCCTCGACTTCTTGGCTCTGACGGAAACATGGATCACCACAGACAACACCGCTACTCCTACTGCTCTCTCTTCGTCCGCCCACGTGCTCTCGCACACCCCGAGAGCTTCTGGTGGCACCGGGATCCTCATCTCTCCCAAGTGGTCATTCTCTCTTTCTCCCCTTACCCATCTGTCTATCGCCTCCTTTGAATTCCATGCTGTCACAGTTACCAGCCCTTTCAAGCTTAACATCCTTATCATTTATCGCCCTCCAGGTTCCTCGAGAGTTCATCAATGAGCTTGATGCCTTGATAAGCTCCTTTCCTGAGGACGGCTCACCTCTCACAGTTCTGGGCGACTTTAACCTCCCCACGTCTACCTTTGACTCATTCCTCTCTGCCTCCTTCTTTCCACTCCTCTCCTCTTTTGACCTCACCCTCTCACCTTCCCCCTACTCACAAGGCAGGCAATACGCTCGACCTCATCTTTACTAGATGCTGTTCCTCCACTAACCTCATTGCAACTCCCCTCCAAGTCTCCGACCACTACCTTGTATCCTTTTCCCTCTCGCTCTCATCCAACACTTCCCACACTGCCCCTACTGGATGGTATCGCGCCGTCCCAACCTTCGCTCTCTCTCCCCGCTACTCTCTCCTCTTCCATCCTATCATCTCTTCCCTCTGCTCAAACCTTCTCCAACCTATCTCCTGATTCTGCCTCCTCAACCCTCCCTCTCCTCCCTTTCTGCATCCTTTGACTCTCTATGTCCCCTATCCTCCAGGCCGGCTCGGTCCTCCCTCCCGCTCCGTGGCTCGACGACTCATTGCGAGCTCACAGAACAGGGCTCCGGGCAGCCGAGCGGAAATGGAGGAAAACTCGCCGCCCTGCGGACCTGGCATCCTTTCACTCCCTCCTCTCTACATTTTCCTCCTCTGTCTCTGCTGCTAAAGCCACTTTCTACCACTCTAAATTCCAAGCATCTGCCTCTAACCCTAGGAAGCTCTTTGCCACCTTCTCCTCCCTCTTGAATCCTCCTCCCCCTCCCCCTCCTCCCTCTCTGCAGATGACTTCGTCAACCATTTTGAAAAGAAGGTCGACGACATCCGATCCTCGTTTGCTAAGTCAAACGACACCGCTGGTTCTGCTCACACTGCCCTACCCTGTGCTCTGACCTCTTTCTCCCTCTCTCTCCAGATGACATCTCGCGTCTTTGTGACGGCCGGCCGCCCAACAACCTGCCCGCTTGACCCTATCCCCTCCTCTCTTCTCCAGACCATCTCCGGTGACCTTCTCCCTTACCTCACCTCGCTCATCAACTCATCCCTGACCGCTGGCTACGTCCCTCCCGTCTTCAAGAGAGCGAGAGTTGCACCCCTTCTGAAAAAACCTACACTTGATCCCTCCGATGTCAACAACTACAGACCAGTATCCTTCTTTCTTTTCTCTCCAAAACTCTTGAACGTGCCGTCCTTGGCCAGCTCTCCGCTATCTCTCTCAGAATGACCTTCTTGATCCAAATCAGTCAGGCTTCAAGACTAGTCATTCAACTGAGACTGCTCTTCTCTGTATCACGGAGGCGCTCCGCACTGCTAAAGCTAACTCTCTCCTCTGCTCTCATCCTTCTAGACCTATCGGCTGCCTTCGATACTGTGAACCATCAGATCCTCCTCTCCACCTCTCCGAGTTGGGCATCTCCGGCGCGGCCCACGCTTGGATTGCGTCCTACCTGACAGGTCGCTCCCTACCAGGTGGCGTGGCGAGAATCCGTCTCCTCACCACGTGCTCTCACCACTGGTGTCCCCAGGGCTCTGTTCTGGCCCTCTCCTATTCTCGCTATACACCAAGTCACTTGGCTCTGTCATAACCTCACATGGTCTCTCCTATCATTGCTATGCAGACGACACACAATTAATCTTCTCCTTTCCCCTTCTGACGACCAGGTGGCGAATCGCATCTCTGCATGTCTGGCAGACATATCAGTGTGGATGACGGATCATCACCTCAAGCTGAACCTCGGCAAGACGGAGCTGCTCTTCCTCCCGGGAAGGACTGCCCGTTCCATGATCTCGCCATCACGGTTGACAACTCCATTGTGTCCTCCTCCCAGAGCGCTAAGAACCTTGGCGTGATCCTGGACAACACCCTGTCGTTCTCAAATAACATCAAGGCGGTGGCCCGTTCCTGTAGGTTCATGCTCTACAACATCCGCAGAGTACGACCCTGCCTCACACAGGAAGCGGCGCAGGTCCTAATCCAGGCACTTGTCATCTCCCATCTGGATTACTGCAACTCGCTGTTGGCTGGGCTCCCTGCCTGTGCCATTAAACCCTACAACTCATCCAGAACGCCGCAGCCCGTCTGGTGTTCAACCTTCCCAAGTTCTCTCACGTCACCCCGCTCCTCCGCTCTCTCCACTGGCTTCCAGTTGAAGCTCGCATCCGCTACAAGACCATGGTGCTTGCCTACGGAGCTGTGAGGGGAACGGCACCTCAGTACCTCCAGGCTCTGATCAGGCCCTACACCCAAACAAGGGCACTGCGTTCATCCACCTCTGGCCTGCTCGCCTCCCTACCACTGAGGAAGTACAGTTCCCGCTCAGCCCAGTCAAAACTGTTCGCTGCTCTGGCCCCCCAATGGTGGAACAAACTCCCTCACGACGCCAGGACAGCGGAGTCAATCACCACCTTCCGGAGACACCTGAAACCCCACCTCTTTAAGGAATACCTAGGATAGGATAAAGTAATCCTTCTCACCCCCCCTTAAAAGACCTAGATGCACTATTGTAAAGTGGCTGTTCCACTGGATGTCATAAGGTGAAAGCACCAATTTGTAAGTCGTTCTGGATAAGAGCGTCTGCTAAATGACTTAAATGTAAATGTAATGTAACTTCTTAAATCATTGTTGGTTAAGGGCTTACAAGTGAGCATTTCACTGTAAGGTCTACACCTGTTGTATTCGGCGGATGTGACAAGTGTAATTGGATTTGTTTTGAGATACAAACATGCCTGTTTATCAGGGATATGATTAGACACAAGATCGATATAAAAGTTAGTGCTTCAACAATCCAGGGGAAATGAACTTTAATAAGTAGTCCTCCTAAGATAACAATTCATCAAGAGTGGAAATGTCTTATTAAGTCATATACAGTGGGAGAACAAGTATTTGATACACTGCCGATTTTGGCCACCGATTTTCTACTTACAAAGCATGTACTGTGAGAGGCGGAATCTAAAACAAAAATCCAGAAAATCACATTGTATGATTTTTAAGTAATTAATTTGCATTTTATTGCATGACATAAGTATTTGATACATCAGAAAAGCAGAACTTAATATTTGGTACAGAAACCTTTGTTGGCAATTACAGAGATCATACGTTTCCTGTAGTTCTTGACCAGGTTTGCACACACTGCAGCAGGGATTTTGGCCCACTCCTCCATTCAGACCTTCTCCAGATCCTTCAGGTTTCGGGGCTATCGCTGGGCAATACGGACTTTCAGCTCCCTCCAAAGATGTTCTATTGGGTTCAGGTCTGGAAACTGGCTAGGCCACTCCAGGACCTTGAGATGCTTCTTACGGAGCCACTCCTTAGTTGCCCTGGCTGTGTGCTTCGGGTCGTTGTCATGCTGGAAGACCCAGCCACGACCCATCTTCAATACTCTTACTGAGGGAAGGAGATTGTTGGCCAAGATCTCACGATACATGGCCCCATCCATCCTCCCTCAATACGGTGCAGTCGTCTTGTCCCCTTTGCAGAAAAGCATCCCCAAAGAATGATGTTTCCACCTCCATGCTTCACGGTTGGGATGGGGTTCTTGGGGTTGTATTCATCCTTCTTCTTCCTCCAAACACGGCGAGTGTTTTGTCTCATCAGACCACATGACCTTCTCCCATTCCTCCTCTGGATCATCCAGATGGTCATTGGCAAACTTCAGACGGGCCTGGACATGTGCTGGCTTGAGCAGGGGGACCTTGCGTGCGCTGCAGGATTTTAATCCATGACGGCGTAGTGTGTTACTAATGGTTTTCTTTGAGACTGTGGTCCCAGCTCTCTTCAGGTCATTGACCAGGTCCTGCCGTGTAGTTCTGGGCTTATCCCTCACCTTCCTCATGATCATTGATGCCCCACGAGGTGAGATGTTGCATGGAGCCCCAGACCGAGGGTGATTGACCGTCATCTTGAACTTCTACCATTTTCTAATAATTGCGCCAACAGTTGTTGCCAACAATTGTTGCGCCAACAGTTGTTCTCACCAAGCTGCTTGCCTATTGTCCTGTAGCCCATCCCAGCCTTGTGCAGGTCTACAATTTTATCCCTGATGTCCTTACACAGCTCTCTGGTCTTGGCCATTGTGGAGAGGTTTGAGTCTGTTTGATTGAGTGTGTGGAGAGGTGTCTTTCAAACAGGTGCAGTTAATACAGGTAATGAGTGGAGAACAGGAGGGCTTCTTAAAGAAAAACTAACAGGTCTGTAAGAGCCGGAATTCTTACTGGTTGGTAGGTGATCAAATACTTATGTCATGCAATAAAATGCAAATTAATTACTTAAAAAATCATACAATTGATTTTCTGGATTTTTGTTTTAGATTCCGTCTCTCACAGTTGAAGTGTACCTATGATAAAAATTACAGACCTCTACATGCTTTGTAAGTAGAAAAACCTGCAAAATCGGCAGTGTATCAAATACTTGTTCTCCCCACTGTATACGAGCAGGATATATACAGTAGGCCTATGAACAGCTATTTTCACTTAAAGGTCAAATGCAGCCATTTTTATCTCAATATCGTATGATTTTTGGATAACAATTTAAGTACGTTACTGTGATTATGTTTGACCAACTAATTTGAAAACAAACACAAATTGCTTCTTAGCAAGTGGGCAATTTTTCCATAAAGAATTTTACTTGGACTGTCTGGGTGTGGTCTGAATGGGGAGGGGGAAACTGAAAACTAGCTGTTACTGGCAGAGAGATTTGGAACCCTTTTTAAAATGATTCGTCTATTTTCTCATTTACTGCCTGGTGTTGTCAGCAGATGGAATAAAACTCCATCCCACCAAAATAGCCTGCAGGCCAAAACTCCATCCAACCAAAACTGGCTGAAATTTTAGGCAGTCTTTAAAAAATTGCTTTTACACTAAAGGGCATTTTTTCATTATTTTTACAATTTCACAGCATTATTCCAACCTCATAGTGTGGGAATAAACACTGAATGTACTAAACATTAGTAACACTTGCTCTTTCCATGACATACACTGAGTTTACAAAGCATGACAGACTGACCAGATGAATCCAGGTGAAAGATCCCTTATTGATGTCACTTGTTAAATTCACTTCAATCAGTGTAGATGAAGGGGAGGAGACAGGTTAAATTATTTTAAGCCTCGAGACAATTGAGACATGGATTTATATGTGTGCCATTCAGAGGGTGAATGGGCAAGACAACATATTGAATTGCCTTTGAACAGTGTATGGTACTACCAGCTCTCATAGTCTCACGTCAGAACTAGACATTCATCCATGTTTCTCAAATTTCAAAGTTGTTCCAAATGTTAAATTCCGAAGTGTTTAAGGTCAAGTTAAGGCATTAACTCCGGTTTCACGTCATTTCCGACGTCCTCAGACATGGATGGATGTTGAGTACTGACTTGTATCACAGGTCACCTGGCTGGTATGGTAATAGGTGCCAGGCGCACCGGTTAGAGTGTGTCAAGAACTGCAACTCTGTTGGGTTTTCACACTCAACAGTTTCCTGTGTGTATCAAGAATGGTTCACCACCCAAACGACATCCAGACAACTTGACACAACTGTTGGAAGTATTGAGTCAGATATGTTGATGCACACAGGGGGAGAGGGTTTTTAACACAAGTGCATCACTCCAATGCATTTAACTTAGGGCAGCAAGTTTCATCACATACATTATAGGGTTCACCAAATGAGGCACAACTAAGAACTCCACCGCCATGATATTCCTCAGGGCCAGCAGGCTGGTGTTGCTGCCATAGCGAGCAAACATCACATCGAAGGTGACGGATATGATGAAGTTAGTCAGGGTGATCAGATGAGGCAGACAGGTCTGCATTAAATTCTTCCTCTTCTCCCTGAAACGCAAAGACGCTTTGATGATGTCCCATAGGAAATCAGGATTATTGTTTGAGAGACGTGAGAAAAGGTGAGAATGAAGCCATAGAGGTTGTTCAGAGTGGTGTCACACATGAGAGTTTCAAGAACTCCTAGTTTAAGCAGTAGAGTTTATCGATGTAGAAGCCACAGGGGGCAACCTAGCTGTTAGTCCCATCTCCAATGCTACTTTCTGGCAATGAGAAAAGCCACGTCCGATAAAGCAGTGTCCACACTTTGAGTTGTCATGATATAGTGGTATTGTAATGGCTTACAGATGGCCACCACCTGTCATATGCCATCACTGTCAAGCTGTTGAATTCACAGAAAGCATAGGAGTAGATGAGAAATATCTGGGTCATGCACTCAATGTACATTATCACATGATGGTCAAATAAGGTTATAAAGTATTTTTTGTAGATCTGTTTGTTTTTTTCTGTGTCTCGTTCAGTCCGTGCTGCACCAAACACTATCTTCTGGGAGTAGTTGAACTCCATTGTCATTGACACCAGGCACACATGGCTAGTTTACACAGGACTTGAGACATTCCGTTTATCCAAGTTTTGTTGGTTGGTCTATTTTAAAAATTGTTTGATGACAATCTGACTGTAACTGTACAGTAGCACTTTGTAGCACTCATTAAAACAGTGTTATTATATTCAAATGTCAGTTGAACATTATTTTGATTGCAGGACAACCCAAAACCACCAGCAACAGCACCCACCTACAGTAGAGTACAGTACTCAACATGAATCACATTCTGCATCAAACATTACATTTCACAAATCATTAAACTCAAGGTTAGGGAGGAACCTTAAAAATATCCCAACTGAATGCGTTATTAATCAAAACAAGTAACTAATTTCAGTCTTCAAAGTAAGTTCCCCTTGAAAATAATCAATGATCATTCATATGATTTGATAAATGGTCAACACAGGTGGGAAGACGGACAATGGGCGGACTAAGACTATAGTGAAGTAGGGCCCACGTCCAGCACCAGAGCCACCACCGCGGACAGATGCCCACCCAGACCCTCCCCAATAGGTTCAGGGTTTGGCCAGTCCGCACCTTAGGGAGGGTACTGTCACACCCTGACCATAGTTTGCTTTGTATGTTTCTATGTTTTGTTTGGTCAGGGTGTGATCTGAGTGGGCATTCTATGTTACATGTCTAGTTTGTCTATTTCTATGTTTGGCTGATATGGTTTCTCAATCAGAGGCAGATGTTAGTCATTGTCTCTGATTGGGAACCATGGCTTAAACCAACCTGTTTGGTGTTGGGTTTTTGTGGGTGATTGTTCCTGTCTCTGTGTTTGCACCAGATAGGGCTGTTTTGGTTTTCCACGTTTGTTGTTTTGTATTATGTTCATGTTTAGTTGTCTCATTAAAAACATGAATAGAAACCACGCTGCATTTTGGTCCGCCTCTCCTTCACCTCAAGAAAACCGTTACAGCAGTTCCAGAAGGTTTAAGAAAATATTTACCAGAGTTGCAAAAAATCCATAACTCAGACTGGTCAATGAAAAGTCAAGATTAAGATGGGCAAAGAACACAGACACTGGACAGAGGATTTCTGCCTAAAAGACCAGCATCCCGGAGTCGCCTCTTCACTGTTGATGTTGAGACTTGAGACTTGTTTTGAAGGTACTATTTAATGAAACCACAGTGGAGGACTTGTGAGGAATCTGTTTCTCAAACTAGAAACTGTACTCGTCCTCTTGCTCAGTTGGGAACCGGGGCCTTCCACTCCTCTTTCTATTCTGGTTAGAGTCAGTTTGCACTGTTCTGTGAAGGGAGTAGTACACAACTTTGGCCAAGATCTTCAGTTTCTTGGCAATTTCTCGCATGGAATAGCCTTCATTTCTCAGGACAAGAATAGACTGACGAGTTTCAGAAGAAAAGTTCTTTGTTTCTGGCCATTTTGAGCCTGTATTCAAACCCACAATTTCTGAGTGCTCCAGATACTCAACTAGTCTAAAGAAGGCCAGTTTTATTGCTTCTTTAATCAGGACAACAGTTTTCAGCTGTGCTAACATAATTGCTAAAGGGGATTTTAATGACCAATTAGCCTTTAAAAATGATAAACTTGGATTAGCTATTTTAACATGCCATTGGAACACATGAGTGATGGTTGCTGATAATGGCCCTCTACGCCTATGTAGATATTTCATTCAATATCAGTCGTTTCCAGCTACAATAGTCATTTACAATATTAACAATGTCTACACTGTATTTCTGATAAATTTGATGTTATTTTAATGCACAAAATGTGCTTTTTAAAAAACAAGAACATTTCTAAGTGACCCCAAACTTTGAACGATTTGTGTACATCCAGACTTAATAGCCACTTCTTCCCCCATCTCTTTCAACCATACAGTTTTTAAATTCCTCATCAATCCATGGAGCCTTAAAAAGTTCTAACAGTCAGTTACATAACAGGTGCATGTTTATCAATAATTAGAAGGAGCAATTTCATAAATTCATCAAGTGCAGCATCTGATGCTCCTTATTAATTACATAAGACCAACAAATATTTTAACTTCATCCAGAGAAGAGTTGCAGCAAAATCATTTGTATGATCTCTTATACACAATTTTAGGCCCATATTTTGGAACTTCGGCTTTCTTGGATATACCATATTGTGATCATTGCATCCAATAGGTACGGATACAGCTTTAGAACAAAGTTCTACAGTATTAGTAAGAATGTGATCAAACATGTGGATGATCTTGTTCCTGTAGTGTTTGTAAACACCTTGGTAGGTTGATTAATAACCTGAACCAGATTACAGGCACTGGTTACAGTGAGAAGCTTCCTCTTGAGTTGACAGCTTGATGAAACCAGTCAATATTTTCCGATCCCAAGAAAGTAGACCTATCAATACACTATCAAATATTTCACACATATTATTTAGACACTGAATGATACTTTAGCACTTGGTGGCATATAGCAACACCCAAAATAAAAGGCTTTAGATGTGCCAGGTGAGGCTGCAACCACAACACTTCAATAAATAACACTTGACATAAAATCTTCTCTGAGCATTACAGGGATATGGCTCTGAATGATTATAGCAACACCGCCCCAATAAGCATTCCTGTCTCTTCTATATATGTTATATCCTTGTATTGCTACTTCTGTATCATCAAATGAATTATCTGAGTAAGTCTCCGAAATGGCTAATATATGAATGTTATCTGATGTTCGCATGAACCTTATTTCTAATGCTACATATATTAATACGGGCTATTTTCAGCCCTTTCCTGGGTAGCTTATCAGACATAGACATGATGTGGAAAATAACAAACAAAGCAAGAGAAAAACATATACATTCAGCAGTCCATTAATCAGTTGGTGTTGGGGTTGAAGCTACAAACCCATAGGCTTGTCTCTCTCATCCCATCCTTCCCAGGCTTTTGGAAGGGAGGGTGGACAATGAGCCTGTCATAGCAGATGTAAGCAATGTCCCCACGCGCTCAGGCAGCCTTCATGGCTTGGATGAGTTCTTTCCTCTTCTGGCGCACAGCTTCAGGGTAGTCCTCATTGAGGAAGATGTACGTTCCTCTCAAGTTCTTGGCTCTTTCCAGAACAGCTACCTCGTCCTTGAAACACAGGAGCTTGACCACTATCGGCCTAGGCCTTTCATCTGGGCTGGTGGTGGATTTTCCAGTTCTGTGGGTGCGCTCCACCTCAATTTTCCTGTGGTCCATCTTCAGTTTCTACGAGATAATTTCCCTCACTTTGTCCTCAAAATCCATCCAGGTCTCATGTGGAGATTCTGCAATTCCGTCCATAAGCGTGTTGTTCCGCCTTGATTGTCCCTCGAGATTTCTCTGTCATTGTTATCATGGATTCACATACATATTGCTGTCATCTTGCCGTTCTCCTGTTTAAACTTATCAAGCTGACTCTGGGAGAACCGCAAATTGTTCTTCAGGTCTTGGAACTCTCTGGTCAGGTCGTACATTATTTTATTAGTTAACTCCACTAGGATTTGGACACAACACTTGAAGAAAATGTCTTATTGTTGTAACAACTGCTTATAGAACTCTGTTTGTTTGTTCATTTAAACGATTCTTCACCTGTGATAGAGAGACACCACTGTCCTCAATGGTACACCCGCCGGATTTGGTCTTTGTCATGGTAGAATCATAGGTTACGCTGTTACTCATCGCAGTTCCAGACAGTGCAAGTCGCAGATAAGGGAAGATCCCCATGAAATGGAGAAAAATGAATGGCAACTTATTGCCATTTGGCGTTCCATATACACAATCGCAAATACCACTCAAATGGTCGGCAGTTCATCCAAACCATATGGAAAGTGGAACATGGCAAATGCCAAGTGTCATACCCCAAAAATCCCAAAGATGGCAACTGCACTCCACCATAGATTTTTTTTGGTCAATTATACATATGTAATAACCGTATGAACATAGATTTGTCTTATTTTATTGAGTTTGTCCATTTGCAATATATGATCATAGGAAGTTGGCTTCCGAACCCAAAAGTCAGTGAACCATGTCCAAATGGCATAAGAAATATCCAAATGGCATTTACACTGACCAAATGATATATATCACTATGTTAAGCCCTGAATCAACCTAGAAGGTCTATTTGTCATGTTTGATCATAGGAAGTTATAGGAAGTAAGAATTTGGTGCAATGAGAGAGAAGTGGGACTTTGAAAAATGACCAGGGGTGCCCAGTCAATGGGCATTTGCCATCACGAATTGGACATGGTTTAATATACTGCAGAAATGCCCAATTGACTGACTCATTGAACTCGGGATGGAAGAGCAGTGACAGTGGTTTGTCGCCATCGCTCGTGCAATGAGAGAAGTGGGATTTTTTTTAAATGTCCAAAATGACAAGGGGCGTCCTCTATTGGATGGGCACGGGTGGGGGTGCTCCCTACCCAGCCATGGACCCTTGCACCCTCTAAAGGCATTAAAACCCTTTTTTTTAATGCTCCTGGAAACCGGTTCAGATTACCAGGCGCACAGCTGTCCATTTGCAATGTCTTACAATGGGCATTTACCGTCACGAATTGGACACGGTTTAATATGCAGCAGAAATGCCCAATTGACTGGCTTGTTGAACTCGGGACGGATGAGCAGTGATTGTGGTTCCTCTCCATCGCTCGTTGGTGTTGATTTCAGCCTGTCCATTTGGTGATGGTAAATCCCTCATTATAAACGTTGGAAATGTACTGTCCATTTGCAATGTTTTACAATGGGCATTTACCATCACGAATTAGACATGGTCTAATATTGTCATGTATTGTCATGTTATGTCTTGTTCCTGTTCTTTCTCTTCACTTCGTTTCCCCCTGCTGGTCGTATTAGGTTACCTTCTCTTCCTTTCCTTCCCCCAGCTGTTCCTCATCTCCTTTAACTACCTCGTTTACCCTCTCCCACCTGTTCCCTTTTTCCCTCTGATTAGGTCTCTATTTCTCTCTCTGTTTCTGCTTCTGTCTTTGTCAGATTCTCGTTTGCTTCACCCTTGTCCTGTCCTGTCGTAATCTGCCTCTTCATCAGATGCTACGTGTGATCAGGTACCTCTGTCCTCTACAACCCGCGCCTACCCGGAGAGACCAGCAGTCTGTCGCCGCTAACCCTGCTATTCTCCTCTGCTGCTAGAAGGGGACTCTCCTGTTAACCTGTTGCTTCTACTCGGGACGCTTGCGTCCCAACCAGAGCTCTGAAATGCAAATGCGCTACGCTAAATGCTAATAGTATTAGTTAAAACTCAAAGTTCATTAAAATACACATGCAGGGTATCGAATTAAAGCTACACTCGTTGTGAATCCAGGCAACAAGTCAGATTTTTAAAATGCTTTTGGCGAAAGCATGAGAAGCTATTATCTGATAGCATGCAACACCCCAAAAGACCCACAGGGGACGTAAACAAAATAATTAGCATTTCGGCGTTACACAAACCGCACAATAAAATAGAAAACATTCATTACCTTTCACCATCTTCTTTGTTGGCACTCCTAGATGTCCCATAAACACTATTTGGGTCTTTATTTCGATTAAATCGGTCCATATAAAGCCTAGATATTGTTATATGTAGACTGTGTGATAAACGAAAAAAACATCGTTTCAAAACGTAACGTCATTTTTTAAAATTCAAAAAGTCGACGATAAACTTTCACAAAACACTTCGAAATACGTTTGTAATGCAACTTTAGGTATTAGTAAACGTTAATAAGCGATAAAATTCATCAGGAGGCGATGTAAAGATCATTAGCTGTCCGTCTGGAAAAATGTCCGGCTAGAAACTCAACGAAAATATCCGGTCCTAGACCGGATTAGATACGGTGTCCTGTATCTGTTTGACCAAGAAAAACCTCGAAGGGAAATGACAAGACTCTAGACACCCTGTGGAAGCTGTAGGTACTGCAACCTCAGTCAATTAATTGTGGTTCACGTTTATCAATGGGTTCAAGTAGCGCATGGATATATTTTCCCCATTTTCAGTGATCAGTTTTCCTGTGCTTTTCGATGTAAATGCCGTTCTGGTAAAGCCACAGCAGTGATTTAACCAGTTTTTAAATGTCTGAGTGTTTTCTATCCACACAGACTAAGCAAATGCATATACTATATTCCTGGCATGAGTAGCAGGGCGCTGAAATGTTGCGCGATTTTTAACAGAATGTTCAAAAAGTAGAGGGTCGACTGAAGAGGTTAAGATCAGAGGACTTTATGATTTATTTGTCGCCCTCTCTGCGGGTTGTCTATGTTGTCAATCGATACATCTGAAGAGGATCTATGTCTTCCCCTGTGTTTTGACATTAAAAGACTCTGTTTCTGTTAAAGCGCTTTTGGGTCCTCACTCACCTGCATAACAAATATACTGCAGAAATGCCCAATTGACTGGCCCGTTGAACTTGGGATGGCCGTGCAGTGGTTCCTCTCCATCGCTTGTTGGTGTTGATTTCAGCCTGTGCATTTGGTGATGGTTCATCACTGTTTAAACTTATTGCAAATGGACAAAAGTAAGCCATCAAGTTAGCATCCATCAGTCAATACGATATCATTCTGACACCAAACTGATACATACTGACACCAAACCCACTTTGTCCAACACGTTTAGAAGCCAACTGTCACATATTTCAGAGCGCCTTCTGTTTAAACTAAATCAAATCAAATCAAATGTATTTATATAGCCCTTCGTACATCAGCTGATATCTCAAAGTGCTGTACAGAAACCCAGCCTAAAACCCCAAACAGCAAGCAAAGCAGGTGTAGAAGCACGGTGGCTAGGAAAAACTCACTAGAAAGGCCAAAACCTAGGAAGAAACCTAGAGAGGAACCATGCTATGTGGGTGGCCAGTCCTCTTCTGGCTGTGCCGGGTGGAGATTATAACAGAACATGGCCAAGATGTTCAAATGTTCATAAATGACCAGCATGGTCGAATAATAATAAGGCAGAACAGTTTAAACTGGAGCAGCAGCACGGCCAGGTGGACTGGGGGCAGCAAGGAGTCATCATGTCAGGTAGTCCTAGGGCATGGTCCTAGGGCTCAGGTCCTCCGAGAGAGAGAAAGAAAGAGAGAAGGAGAGAATTAGAGAATGCACACTTAGATTCACACAGGACACCGAATAGGACAGGAGAAGTACTCCAGATATAACAAACTGACCCTAGCCCCCCGAAACATAAACTACTGCAGCATAAATACTGGAGGCTGAGACAGGAGGGGTCAGGAGACACTGTGGCCCCATCCGAGGACACCCCCCGGACAGGGCCAAACAGGAAGGATATAACCCCACCCACTTTACCAAAGCACAGCCCCCACACCACTAGAGGGATATCTTCAACCACCAACTTACCATCCTGAGACAAGGCTGAGTATAGCCCACCAAGATCTCCGCCATGGCACAACTCAAGGGGGGGCGCCAACCCAGACAGGATGACCACATCAGTGAATCAACCCACTCAGGTGACGCACCCCTTCCAGGGACGGCATGAGAGAGCCCCAGTAAGCCAGTGACTCAGCCCCCTGTAATAGGGTTAGAGGCAGAGAATCCCAGTGGAAAGAGGGGAACCGGCCAGGCAGAGAGAGCAAGGGCGGTTGTTGCTCCAGAGCCTTTCCGTTCACCTTCCCACTCCTGGGCCAGACTACACTCAATCATATGACCCACTGAAGAGATGAGTCTTCAGTAAAGACTTAAAGGTTGAGACCGAGTTTGCGTCTCTGACATGGGTAGGCAGACCGTTCCATAAAAATTGGCTCTATAGGAGAAAGCCCTGCCTATATAAACTATAATAAATAATAAAAACTTAAAACACACGTAGTTATGTTCTAGCTGTAGATCCAGTTCTGACATTATATGTAAGCCTAGAAGAGGCGACCCGGAATCCCGAGTTTCGGCTCAATAGGTCATTCGGAGCCGAGCAGCGACCTTAATTAGTGCTGAAAATTCCCTTTTTCCAGGCGTTGCTATGGTGTCCCTGAATGAGCTATCGGACAGAAACTTTATGGTATGTCTCTATGAGATGAGACGGTTTCAATGCACCTAGGCTTGTGATTCTGGGACTTTTCTAAAGGTCATCATTTTCGCGATGTTCAAAATGAATTGAAGTCATTGCAAATGGATGACGCTGTTTCTCGGCCTGAGAACCTTCTAGAGCCGCATAACTCACCGTACACTATCGACTTAAGCTCTAGAACATGTATACAATGTTTCAGAGCTCTAGGTCTGACGGTTCTTTGATAGTTCGAACGCAGGTAACCTTCAATAAGAATGCCCCATTCAAAAATGTAGAACCAGGAACAGCTATAGCCCTTGGTTCACCCCAGACCTGACTGACCAGCACAAAAACATCCTGTGGCTTACTGGATTCGCATCGACTAGCCCCTGCGATATGCAACTTTTCAGGGAAGTTAGGAACCAATATATTCTATACAGGCAGTTAGGAAAGCAAGGCTTTTTTCAAACATAAATTTGCACCCTGTAGCACAAACTAAAAGTTCTGCGACACTGTAAAGTCCATGGAGAATAAGAGCACCACCTCCCAGCTGCCCACTGCACTGAGGCTAGGAAACACTGTCACCACTGATAAATCCACGATAATTGAGATTTTCAACAAGCATTTTTCTACAGCTGTAATATTTTTGAATTTCACGCTCTGCCGCTAGTGGAACCCCAGCCCTAAAAGTTATTAACAAACAGATCACCGGCCATTTCGAATTCCACTGTACCTTCTCCACTATGCAATCTGGTTTCCGAGCTGGTCATGGGTGCACCTCAGCCACACTCAAGGTCCTAAACGATATCATAACCGCCATCGATAAAAGACAATACTGTGTAGCCGTATTCATCGACCTGGCCAAGGCTTTCGACTCTGTCAATCACTGCATTCTTATCGGCAGACTCAACAGCCTTGGTTTCTCAAATGACTGCATCGCCTGGTTCACTAACTACTTCTCAGACAGAGTTCAGTGTGTTAAAACAGAGGGCCTGTTGTCAAATCAAATCAAATCAAATGTATTTATATAGCCCTTCGTACATCAGCTGATATCTCAAAGTGCTGTACAGAAACCCAGCCTAAAACCCCAAACAGCAAACAATGCAGGTGTAAAAGCACGGTGGCTAGGAAAAACTCCTAGAAAGGCCAAAACCTAGGAAGAAACCTAGAGAGGAACCAAGCTATGTGGGGTGGCCAGTCCTCTTCTGGCTGTGCCCGGGTAGAGATTATAACAGAACATGACCAAGATGTTCAAATGTTCATAAATGACCAGCATGGTCGAATAATAATAAGGCAGAACAGTTGAAACTGGAGCAGCAGCACAGTCAGGTGGACTGGGGACAGCAAGGAGTCATCATGTCAGGTAGTCCTGGGGCACGGTCCTAGGGCTCAGGTCCTCCGAGAGAGAGAAAGAAAAGAGAGAATTAGAGAGAGCATATGTGGGGTGGCCAGTCCTCTTCTGGCTGTGCCGGGTGGAGATTATAACAGAACGTGGCCAAGATGTTCAAATGTTCATAAATGACCAGCATGGTTGAATAATAGTAAGGCAGAACAGTTGAAACTGGAGCAGCAGCATGGCCAGGTGGACTGGGGACAGCAAGGAGTCATCATGTCAGGTAGTCCTGGGACATGGTCCTAGGGCCCAGGCCAGTTGAAACTGGAGCAGCAGCATGGCCAGGTGGACTGGGACCAGCAAGGAGTCATCATGTCAGGTAGTCCTGGGGCATGGTCCTAGGGCTCAGGTCCTCCGAGAGAGAGAAAGAAAGAGAGAAGGAGAGAATTAGAGAACGCACACTTAGATTCACACAGGACACCGAATAGGACAGGAGAAGTACTCCAGATATAACAAACTGACCCTAGCCCCCCGACACATAAACTACTGCAGCATAAATACTGGAGGCTGAGACAGGAGGGTCAGGAGACACTGTGGCCCCATCCGAGGACACCCCCGGACAGGGCCAAACAGGAAGGATATAACCCCACCCACTTTGCCAAAGCACAGCCCCCACACCACTAGAGGGATATCTTCAACCACCAACTTACCATCCTGAGACAAGGCCGAGTATAGCCCACAAAGATCTCCGCCACGGCACAACCCAAGGGGGGCGCCAACCCAGACAGGCTGACCACAACAGTGAATCAACCCACCCAGGTGACGCACCCCCCCAGGGACGGCATGAGAGAGCCCCAGTAAGCCAGTGACTCAGCCCCGTAACAGGGTTAGAGGCAGAGAATCCCAGTGGAAAGAGGGGAACCGGCCAGGCAGAGACAGCAAGGGCGGTTCGTTGCTCCAGAGCCTTTCCGTTCACCTTCCCACTCCTGGGCCAGACTACACTCAATCATATGACCCACTGAAGAGATGAGTCTTCAGTAAAGACTTAAAGGTTGAGACCGAGCATTTGCGTCTCTGACATGGGTAGGCAGACCGTTCCATAAAAATGGAGCTCTATAGTGGAGAAAGCCCTGCCTCCAGCTGTTTGCTTAGAAATTCTAGGGACAATTAGGAGGCCTGTGTCTTGTGACCGTAGCGTACGTGTAGGTATGTACGGCAGGACCAAATCAGAGAGATAGGTAGGAGCAAGCCCATGTAATGCTTTGTAGGTTAGCAGTAAAACCTTGAAATCAGCCCTTGCTTTGACAGGAAGCCAGTGTAGAGAGGCTAGCACTGGAGTAATATGATCAAATTTTTGGTTCTAGTCAGGATTCTAGCAGCCGTATTTAGCACTAACTGAAGTTTATTTAGTGCTTTATCCGGTAGCCGGGAAAATAGAGCATTGCAGTAGTCTAACCTAGAAGTGACAAAAGCATGGATTAATTTTTCTGCATCATTTTTGGACAGAAAGTTTCTGATTTTTGCAATGTTACGTAGATGGAAAAAAGCTGTCCTCTAAATGGTCTTGATATGTTCTTCAAAAGAGAGATCAGGGTCCAGAGTAACGCCGAGGTCCTTCACAGTTTTATTTGAGACGACTGTACAACCATTAAGATTAATTGTCAGATTCAACAGAAGATCTCTTTGTTTCTTGGGACCTAGAACAAGCATCTCTGTTTTGTCCGAGTTTAATAGTAGAAATTTTGCAGCCATCCACTTCCTTATGTCTGAAACACATGCTTCTAGCGAGGGCAATTTTGGGGCTTCACCATGTTTCATTGAAATGTACAGCTGTGTGTCATCCGCATAGCAGTGAAAGTTTACATTATGTTTTCGAATAACATCCCCAAGAGGTAAAATATATAGTGAAAACAATAGTGGTCCTAAAACAGAACCTTGAGGAACACCGAAATTTACAGTTGATTTGTCAGAGGACAAACCATTCACAGAGACAAACTGATATCTTTCCGACAGATAAGATCTAACCCAGGCCAGAACATGTCCGTGTAGACCAATTTGGGTTTCCAATCTCTCCAAAAGAATGTGGTGATCGATGGTATCAAAAGCAGCACTAAGGTCTAGGAGCACGAGGACAGATGCAGAGCCTCGGTCCGATGCCATTAAAATGTCATTTACCACCTTCACAAGTGCCGTCTCAGTGCTATGATGGGGTCTAAAACCAGACTGAAGCATTTCGTATACATTGTTTGTCTTCAGGAAGGCAGTGAGTTGCTGCGCAACAGCCTTCTCTAAAATTTTGAGAGGAATGGAAGATTCGATATAGGCCGATAGTTTTTTTATATTTTCTGGGTCAAGGTTTGGCTTTTTCAAGAGAGGCTTTATTACTGCCACTTTTAGTGAGTTTGGTACACATCCAGTGGATAGAGAGCAGTTTATTATGTTCAACATAGGAGGGCCAAGCACAGGAAGCAGCTCTTTCAGTAGTTTAGTTGGAATAGGGTCCAGTATGCAGCTTGAAGGTTTAGAGGCCATGATTATTTTCATCATTGTGTCAAGAGATATAGTACTAAAAGACTTGAGCGTCTCTCTTGATCCTAGGTCCTGGCAGAGTTATTTGAGCTATTTGTTGTCCGGACCTCTGGCAGTCTCTATGGGGTGCCACAGGGTTCAAATCTCGGGCCATCTCTTTTCTGTGTGATGTCTCTCTTGCTGCTGGCGATTCTCTGATGCACCCTCGCAGACGACAGAATTCTTTATACAACTGGCCCTTCTTTGGACACTGGCTTCTTCAGGCTAGAGTCCTTTTTCTGAATTACCGACTGACTGACATGCCCAAAGTAAACTACGTGTTACACAGGCCCAGAAGCCAGGATATGCATATCATTGGTACGATTGGATAGAAAACACTTTGAAGTTTGTATAAATGTTAAAATAATGTCTGTGACTATAACACAATAGATATGGTAGGAGAAAATCCAAAGAAAATTGTTTTTTTTGTTGATAGCCATGCTCTTTCAATGGAAGGTCATAACCAATTCCTATGGCTTCCACTAGATGTCAACAGTCTTTGTTGAAGGTTTCAGGCTTGTTTCTTCCCAAACAAGGAAGAATTTTGAGTTTTAGTACTGGGAGTCAGAGCTGTAAATCAGTCTGTGCGCGCGCGACGAAGAGGACCTGCTAGTTTTCCTTTCCTATTGAACATACTTCATTCCGTATGAAATATTATAGTTTAATTACACTTTAGGGTACCTGAGGATTTTATAGAAACATATTTTGACTTGTTTTAACAAAGTTTAGCAGAAGCTTTTTGGATTCCTTTCTCTGCATGTTGAACGAGTGGATTACTCAAATCGATGGCTCCAAATAAACTGACTTTTTGGGATATAAAGAAGATTTTATCTAACAAAGTGACCATACATGTTGTAGCTGGGACACTTTGAATTGCAAATCAGAGGATGATTTTCAAAAAGTAAGTGAATATTTAATGGCTATTTGTGATTTTATGAAGCCTGTGCAGGTTGAAAAATATATTGTGGGGCGCCGTCCTCAAACAATAAGGCATGCTTTCGCTGTTAAGCCTATTGTAAATCGGACAATGCAGGTAGATGAACAATAATTTAAGCTTTTAACCGATATAAGACACTTGTATGTACCTAAATGTTTAATATCCATAACTTCTATGATTATTTATTTGAATTGCGCACCCTCCAATTTCACCGGAAGTTGTCAATAGGAGTCCCACTGGCGCTAAGAATTAACTAACCTCCAGACGAGCTTCAATGCTATACACCTCTCCTTCCATGGCCTCCAACTGCAAGTAAGCTAAATGCATGCTTTTCAACCAATCGCAGCCCGCACCTGCCCGCCCGTCTAGCATCACTACTCTGCACGGTTCTGATTTAGAATATGTGGCCAACTACAAATATCTAGGTGTCTGGTTAGACTGTAAAATCTCTCCTTCAAGACTCACATTAAGCATCTCCAATTCAAAATTAAATCTTGAATTGGCTTCCTATTTCGCAACAAAGCATCCTTCACTCATGGTGCCAAACATACCCTCATAAAACGGACTATCCTACCGATCCTTGACTTCGGGGATGTAATTTACAAAATAGCCTCCAACACTCTACTCAGCAACTTGGATGCAGTCTATCACAGTACCATCCGTTTTATCACCAAAGCTCCATACACTAGCCACCACTGCAACCTGTATGCTCTCGTTGGCTGGCCCTCGCTTCATTTTCGTCGCCAAACCCACTGGCTCCAGGTCATCTATATGTCTTTGCTAGGTAAAGCCCCACCTTATCTCAGCTCACTGGTCACCATAGCAGCACCCACCCATAGCACGCACTCCAGCAGGTATATTTCACTGGTCACCCCCAAAGCCAATTCCTACTTTGGCCGCCTTTCCTTCCAGTTCTCTGCTGCCAATGACTAGAACGAATTGCAAAAATCACTGAAGCTGGAGACTCATATCTCCCTCACTACGGTCAAGCATCAGCTGTCAGAGCAGCTTACAGATCATTGCACCAGTACATAGCCCATCTGTAAATAGCCCACCTAACTACCCCATCCCCATATTGTTTTTGTTTTTTTGCACCCCAGTATCTCTACTTGTACATTCATCTTCTGCACATCTCTCACTCCAGTGTTTAATTGCTAAATTGTAATTATTTCGCCACTATGGCCGATTTATTACCTTATCTGCCTGTGTTATTGACTGTGTTGTTGTTTGTGTCGCACTGCTTTGCTTTATCTTGGCCAGGTCACAGTTGGCCTCCCTGGATAAATAAAGGTGAAATAAATAATTGCAGGCTCTGTGTATCTGTAAACCTCACACTGTGTCACTCCTCATTGACTATGTGTGTGTGTGAGTTCAGAAAATCACATAAATCACATACAGCTCCAAAACCTGCCTTAACAGATTCATTTGAACATGCCGCAACTGAATCTATAACATTTTTGGTTAAAGAAATGTGGGGGGGTTTTCATCACCAAAAGACATTGAAATATTTCTGTCTGGTTCTTTTTTTCATACACCGTAAGTTTATGTACATTGACGTGAAGTGATCAAATTAGCGGTGTATTACCGTTTTGACCTATAATCCCAGAAAATGGGCCTTAACTCAAAAAGTGTTGAGGCCTCGATGCCATCTTGTTTCTGGGCTAAAAGCCCATTTGCCAAACTGTGCTCACAGAGTTTCGCCTTCAAAGTATTTTCCTTTTAGGAGAGACGGCCATGTCTGTTTGGTGATGTTTTGTCCATTTGCAATAATTTTCCAGAAATGTCGGAAACCAAATGTCAGAGAGACTTTATTTGATGACTTCCCAGGAGATCTGGCCCTGGGGCACGACCTGAGGCCGCCGGCCTATTTTAATAACACTCGTGGACGTCTAGTAAGGGACCATACATTTGCAATATGGAGTTTGCAATATCCTCATCAACCATATGGGTAATGCCAACGGTGTCTATTATGTAGGAAAGATTGGAAACAACAATAACAACAATAGGGATCTAGACAGCCACAAGCCAGGGAAAATCTGCGGTCCCTGCCACAATATCTAACCGCATCGTGGGCTGCGTTCAAGACCTCAACAAAACCACGCTAGATTGATAGGCAGCTAGGCTAGCTGCTACACCAAGACAGATGGTAGTGGTCCCAGCAACTGATGCCAACTGCATCGCGGGATCTAAACTCAAATGGTAACTATCTAGTAACTAAACTTTTTCAATAGACTTTCAAAATTTTCCAAAACAACAAACTGAGTTCCCCCTCATTCCGTGTTCAACAGGGAGTGACGCATTGTGCAGTGCGTATGTACACGCATAAGCTACGGACAACATACACAATTGCATTTTATCGATGGCAATTTGAATGCATAGATATACCGTGACAAGATCCTGAAGCCCATTGTTGTGCCATTCATCTGCCGACATCACCTCCTGTTTCAGCATGATAATGTATGGCCCCATGCATAAGGCTGTAACGCAACAAAATGTGGAAAAAGTCAAGAGGTCTGAATACTTTCTAAATGCGCTGTACAAGTCCTGGGTGCTGAAAATGTCCTAGTTCTTCCATACTCATCAGACATGTAAACCATTGAGCATGCTTGGGGTGCTCTTGATCAACTTGTATGACAGCATGTTCCAGTTCATGCCAATATCCAGCAACTTCACACAGCCATTGAAGATGAGTGGGACAACATTCCACTGTCTGATCAACTCTATGAAGGAGATGTGTCGCACTACATGATGCAATGGTGTTCACACCAGATACTAACTGGCTTTCTGATTCATGCCCCTACCTTTTCTTAAGGTATCTTTGACCAACAGATGCAAATCTGTATTCCCAGTCATGTGAAATCCATAGATGAGGATCAAATGAATTTATTTAAATTGACTGCACTTAAATTGACTGAACTGTAACTTTACATGAACTGTAACTCAGTAAAATCTTTGAAATTGTTGCATGTTGCGTTTTATATTTTTGTTCATTTTATGTCCATCTTTAATTGTCCCAGAAATGCTCATGAAGCTGGTTCATTGCTGGTTCTGAGGTTTAATCATTGTTTGAAATGTACTTTCCAACTGAGGGTTCTGACAGACACGGGTAGATATTTTTAACCTGTTGCTTCTACTCGGGACGCTTGCGTCCCAACTAGAGCTCTGGAAATGCAAATGCGCTACGCTAAATGCTAATAGTATTAGTTAAAACTCAAAAGTTCATTAAAATACACATGCAGGGTATCGAATTAAAGCTACACTCGATTTGTGAATCCAGGCAACAAGTCAGATTTTTAAAATGCTTTTCGCGAAAGCATGAGAAGCTATTATCTGATAGCATGCAACACCCCAAAGACCCACAGGGACGTAAAACAAAATAATTAGCATTTCGGCGTTACACAAACCGCACAATAAAATAGAAAACATTCATTACCTTTCACCATCTTCTTTGTTGGCACTCTAGGTGTCCCATAAACACTATTTGGGTCTTTATTTCGATTAAATCGGTCCATATAAAGCCTAGATATCGATTATATGTAGACTGTGTGATAAACGAAAAAAAACATCGTTTCAAAACGAACGTCATTTTTTAAAATTAAAAAGTCGACGATAAACTTTCACAAAACACTTCGAAATACGTTTGTAATGCAACTTTAGGTATTAGTAAACGTTAATAAGCGATAAAATTCATCAGGAGGCGATGTAAAGATCATTAGCTGTCCGTCTGGAAAAATGTCCAGCTAGAAACTCAACGAAAATATCCGGTCCTAGACCGAAGGAATACGGTGTCCTGTATGTGTTTGACCAAGAAAAACTCGAAGGGAAATGACAAGACTCTAGACACCGTGTGGAAGCTGTAGGTACTGCAACCTCAGTCAATTAATTGTGGTTCACGTTTATCAATGGGTTCAAGTAGCGCATGGATATATTTTCCCATTTTCAGTGATCAGTTTTTCCTGTGCTTTTCAATGTAAATGCCGTTCTGGTAAAGCCACAGCAGTGATTTAACCAGTTTTTTAAACGTCTGAGTGTTTTCTATCCACACAGACTAAGCAAATGCATATACTATATTCCTGGCATGAGTAGCAGGGCGCTGAAATGTTGCGCGATTTTTAACAGAATGTTCAAAAAGTAGAGGGTCGACTTAATAAGAGGTTAAATCATAAGAACCGCTATTTTTGCAAGCATAAGGACCTCATTCAACAAATATAAATCGTTTTTCTATGCTGATGATTCAGCTCCACTCGTGTCCCATAAGGACAAAACCTCAGTGAAAGAAATCAGAGTTATCCAATATCAGTAAATGGCTTTCAGATAACCAACGTTATCCCTAACCCTAACCCCAGATAACCAACGTTATCCCTAACCCTAACCCCAGATAACCAACGTTATTCTACAATGTAGAAAATAGTGAAAATAAAGAAAAACCCTTGAATGAGTAGGTGTGTCCAAACTTTTGACTGGTAGTGTATGTAATGTGTATATCTATATAATGTTTTTGATCCATGCAATAAGGTGACCATAATGGTAATATGGCTGATTCAAACTTATTATTAGTATTTGCTCCTGAACTTACAAGAGGTATAAATACTTTTTTGTTTTCTGTTTTTTATTAATTTCAGAAAATGTATCGTTTTTTTTCACTTTGAAAATGTGGATTAGGTTGTGTAGATAAGTGTGCGAAAATCTCGATTGAAATTTAAGGCAGCAAAATGTGAAAAC
This sequence comes from Oncorhynchus nerka, assembly GCF_034236695.1. Classification (NCBI taxonomy): domain Eukaryota; kingdom Metazoa; phylum Chordata; class Actinopteri; order Salmoniformes; family Salmonidae; genus Oncorhynchus; species Oncorhynchus nerka. The sequence goes on from NW_027038998.1 coordinate 33,238, forward strand.
TGTTTAAGGGTGCTCTCTCCCTATCCCAGTCTGCTCTCCCCACATGCTTCAAGATGGCCACCATTGTCCCTGTTCCTAAAAATGTAAAGGTAACTGAACTAAATGACTATCGGCCCGTATCACTCACTCCTGTCATCATGAAGTGCTTTGAGAGACTAGTCAAGGATCATATCACCTCCACCTTACCTGTCACCCTAGACCCACTCCAATTTGCTTACGGCCCGTGCATTCTGCCCTATCCAATCTGGACAAGAGGAATATCTACATATGTAAGAATGCTGTTCATTGACTATAGCTCAGCATTCAACACCATAGTAACCTCCAAGCTAATCATTGCTTGAAGCCCTGGGTCTGAACCCTGCCCTGTGCAATTGGGTCCTCGACTTCCCGACGGGCCGCCCCCCCAGGTGGTGAAGATAGGAAACAACACTTCCACTTCGCTGATCCTCAACACTGGGGCCCCACAAGGGCTCAGTCCCCTCCTGTACTCCCTGTTCACCCATGACTGCCTGGAGATGCACGCTCCAACTCAATCAAGATTGTAGACGACACAACAGTAGTAGGTTTGATTACCAACAACGATGAGTTAGCCTACAGCGAGGAGGCGAGGCCTCTGGGAGTGTGGTGTCAAGAAAATAACCTCTCACTCAACATCAACAAAACAAAGGAGATGGTCGTGGACTTCAGGAAACAGCAGAGGGAGCACCCCCCGATCTACATTGACGGGACACCAGTGGAGAAGGTGGAATATTTTAAGTTCCTCTGCGTACACATCACCGACAAACTGAAATAGTCCACCCACACAGACAGTTTGGCGAAGAATGCGCAACCTCAAGAGGCTGAAGAAATTTGGCCTGTCACCTAAAACCCTCACAAATCTTTATAGATGCACAATTAAGAGCATCCTGTCGGCCTGCATCCCTGCCTGGTTTGGCAACTGCACTGCCCACAACCGCAGGGCTCTCCAGAGGGTGGTGCGGTCTACACAATGTATAACCAGGGGCAAACTACCTGCCCTCCAGGACACCTACAGCACCCAATGTCACATGAATGCCAAAAAGATCATCAAGGACAACAACCACCCAAGCCACTGCCTGTTCACCCAGCTATCATCCAGAAGGCAAAGTCGGTACAGGTGCTTCAAAGCTGGGACCGAGAGACTGAAAAACAGATTCTATCTCAAGGACATCAGACAGTTGAATAGCCGTCACTAGCACAGAGAGGCTGCAGCCTACATACACAGACTTGAAATCATTGGCCACTTTAATAAACGGAACACTAGTCACTTTAATAATGTCACTTTAATAATGTTTACATATCTTGCATTACTCATCTCAGATGTGTATACTGTATTCTGTACTATCTACTGTATCTTAGTCTATGCCGCTCTGACATTGCTTGTCCATATATTTATATATTCTTAATTCCAGTACTTTACTTACATTTGTGTGCATTAGGCATTTGTTGTGAAATTGTTAGATGTTACTTGTTAGATATTGCTGCACTGCCGGAACTAGAAGCACAAGCATTTCACTACACCCGCAGTAACATCTGATAAACACGTGTATGTGACAAATCAAATGTGAGTTGATAAACATTCACCATTGGCACTATATGTTGAGTTTTTGATGAGCAAGTAGCAACTCATTTTATTCTATTCACTCAGTCTATTTATTAACAAACCCAAACATCTGCCAGCAGAAAATACATTTTCGCCCTAATATTGAAAAATGTAGAAAACCAGAAACGTTTTAAAACAGAGGCTTGGGGGTCACCTTATTGAATTGGTTAATTATAAAATATCAGATACCTAAAATGACAACACTCTAGGTAAAAATCAATTATAAAAGATACGATTTCTTAAATCATTTTGCCAAATATACAATGAATTATTACCAAAATAATAACAATCAGATTATGTTTTAGGTCAAAGCCTCATTAGCTTTTTACAAGTCTGCCTGATATTAGCCATCCTAATGCCATACATAATAGGATTGAAAAGTGGTGGACATATTAGAAAATAAACTAATAAAATAGTGCGAATTATAGGTGGAAGATGTGCAGTATCATATCTGCCTTGCAGAATCACAAATAAACAGCCAGAGGAGAAGTTCAGCAAAGAGGCTATATGTGGCATACAGGTGTTAAATGCTTTCTGTTTCGTCTCTTTAGAAGACTTTAAACAAATGTGTAGAATTTTTACATATGAGTATATGGTAGGACATATAGTACAAGAAATAGAAAGCACAGTGCCAACAAGACCCCATATGTTATTCAGCGTAGTATTTGAACAGGCAAGCTTGACTATCGAGTAGTTGTCACAATACACTCTGTCTAGAACATTACCACAAAATTGCAGTCGCAAACTCAGGGAGATAACGATGGCATTGAGGAAAAAAGAATACAACCAGGACAGCAGAATTAAGCCCAAAACTATTTTAGGTGTCATAATATTGTTATACTGTAGAGGATAACAAATACAAATGTACCTGTCATATGACATAACTGCTAAATTACAAAATTCTGTTATAGCATATGTGTACAACACATAAATCTGGAGATAACAATAAAGAAGGAAATATCATGTGTGTCAGACAGCAAGTAAAACATGAGAGCAGGAAACAAACCAGTGCTCCCATACAACTGATTAACAAACAAAGCACATAGAAACAGATACATGGATTCATGAAGGCTTCTTTCAATGCAGATAACTCCAATAAGTAAAGTATTGGCAAGAATGATGACAAAATATATTACAGTCACTACAGTAAAGTAGAAATACTTCATTTGTCCAATATCACCGTATGCAGCAAGCCTGAAGACCTCGTAGTGAGTAGAGTTGTCCATGGTCCTGGTAGATGGTAAAGGTGTGCTGTCAAATTTAGATGAAGAGTAGATAATCCTCTATAGTACTGTAGCTTAAATATAAATTGAAACAATGAAATCACAAGGACCAGACAACCTAAATGGAACATTCACTGACCTGTTCTTCTTACTGTGATAGATTTTCCCACATCTATACTCACCAATATAGATGCTTTTTCATTCTCCTGATAACATAATTCATAGCCTAAATCAAACAATATTATACTTTGTATCTTGCACTCGTATTACTTATTACATTAAAATGCTAAATAAATTGATTACATCTAAAGTATGCCAAGTCCTAAATTTATACCGACCATTTCTAATCCATGTTGAACTGCTTAAACTCAGCTCCTCACTTGATTATTATACTTGTGGGGGGAAAAAAAGTATGTCATGGTGTGATATGCAAATAAGCACCAATACCTGGGGAAAATTTGATCGTTTCAGAGTCAAGGAAACCATATTGAGAAAAACAGATACAATTTTGAAACACTGGCCTTCCAAGGGGTTCAAATCCTTTCTTAAATTCTATAGAAATACAACAATTCATAGAGAATAGTATATTAAACAGGGCATGTCTAGCTGGTATAGAGTCAATTTGCGGGGGGACCGATTAATTGAGGTAATTGAGGTCAAATGTACATGTAGGGAGAGTTACATTGACTATGCATAGGTAATAAACAGAGTAGCAGCAGCGTAAAAGAGGGGTCTGGGTAGTCCTTTGATAAGCTGTTCAGGAGTATTATGGCTTGGGGTAGAAGCAGTGAAGAAGCCTTTTGGACCTGGACTTGGCGCTCCAGTACCACTTGCCGTGCGGTAGCAGAGAGAACAGTCTATGACTAGGGTGGCTGGAGTCTTTGACAATTTTTAGGGCCTTCCTCTGACACCGCCTGGTATAGAGGTCCTCGATGGCAGGAAGCTTGGCCCAAGTGATGTACTGGGCCATACCCACTACCCTTTGTAGTGCCTTGCGGTCGGAGGCCAAGCAGTTGCCATACCAGGCAGTGATGTAACCAGTCAGGAGGCTCTCGATGGTGCAGTTGTAGATCCTTTTGAGGATCTGAGGACACATGCCAAATCTTTTCAGTCTCCTGAGGGGGAATAGGTTTTGTCGTGCCCTCTTCACGGGTGTCTGGGTGTGCTAGGACCATGTTACTTGTTGGTGATGTGGACACCAAGCTACTTGAAGCTCTCAACCTTCTCCACTACAGCCCTGTCGATGAGAATGGGGGCATGTTCGGTCCTCTTTTTCTTGTAGTCCACAATCATCATCTCCTTAGTCTTGATCACGTTGAGGGAGAGGTTGTTGTCCTGGCACCACACGGCCAGGTCTCTGACCTCCTCCCTCAAGGCTTCTACATCGTTGTCGGTGATCAGGCCTACTACCGGTATCGGCAGACTTGATGACGGTGTTGGAGTCGTTCCTGACCGTGCAGTCATGAGTGAACAGGGAGTACAGGAAGTGACTGAGCAAGCACCCCTGAGGGTTCCTCGTGTTGAGGATCAGAGTGCCGGATGTGTTGTTACCTACCCTTAACACCTGGGGGCGGTCCGTCAGGAAGATCCAGTTTTAGAGGGAAGTGTTTAGTCCCATAGTCCTTAGCTTAGTGATGAGCTTTGAGGGCACTATGGTGTTGAACGTTGAGCTGTAGTCAATGAACAACATCCTTACATAGGTGTTCCTTTTGTCCAGATGGGAAAGGGCAGTGTGGAATACAATAGAGATTATATCATCTGTGTATATGTTAGGGTTGTATAAAAATGGGAGTGGGTCTAGGGTTTCTGGGATAATGGTGTTGTTGTGAGGCATGACCAGCCTTTCAAAGCATTTCGTGGCTACAGACATGAGTACTACAGGTCGGTAGTCATTTAGGCAGGTTAGCTTAGTGTTCTTTTGCACAGGGACTATGGTGGTATGCTTGGGACATGTTGGTATTACAAAATCAGACGGGGAGGTTGAAAATGTCAGTGCATACACTTGCCAGTTGGTCAGCGCATGCTCAGAGTACATGTCCTGGTAATTCATCTGGTCCTACTGCCCTGTTAATGTGGACCTGTTTAAAGGTCTTACTCACATCGGCTGTGGAGAACATGATCACACAGTCGTCCAGAACAGCGGATGCTCTCATGCATGTTTCAGTGCTACTTGCCTCAAAGCGAGCATAGAAGTAATTGAGCTGGTCTGGTAGGCTCGTGTCACAGCGCTCCAGGACAAGTTGTCTACAGAAATAAAGGAACTTAAAATCAAGAAATTCAACCAAGACAAAAAAGACAAGGCCGATGGTAAAGTCTACTTCTGGAGAAACCCTGACAAAAGGGGTCCTGCTCCCCCTCTCCATGACAGACGCAGGAGGGATGCCGCTTACTTCGATCCACCCTTGTCTGATCAACGCTCTACAACCAGCGTCTCATCGGCTTCCAGTGGTGTTTTTATTCAACGAGAGACTGGACGGGCGGAAGGCGGGAGTGGCCGCAGGCACGCGCATCGACGAGATGCCGCACCCGACGGGGTAAGAAGAAACGTCTATCAGAGGCAGAGGAGCCCGTTCACACGGTCCCAGAACTCACGGGTCTTTAATTTATCAAGCAAGATATTGAGCCCTGCCCATGTCTCTTTGCTTAATAAAGGGTTATATTTTGTGCCTACAACCCAGTGCAACGATTTTGATGTTAAGGTAGACATGTTTAAGTTTTTTAGAAATATCAGTTTAAGTGAATACTTTAGCTCCCTTAATTCTGACACTTCTATTGACCCAGTAGGTTGCTCTCCTGCACATACTCCGACTCCTTTTAGAAGCAAGCGTTATTTTATACCTCCAGCCAATCGCAATCACTTTATCGAGACATATTGCAGACTTGTGGAAAATTATGTTGGACATCTCCTTAAGAATAAACAGGGGTCCAAATCTTTCCATCATTTACCTAAGGATGAAAAACAAGCTTTGCTTGATTTACAATCCGATACGTCAGTCCTTATTCGTCCTGCTGATAAGGGTGGGTCAGTTGTACTCATGGATAGGACAGTTTCTGTACATGAGTGTCATAGACAGCTGCTTGACAACACCTTATACAAGAAACTCAGAAGTGACCCCACTTCCCGATTTCAGAATACTATCTTTACTGTCCTAGATGGGTATTTAAGTTCTGGTCAGATAACCAAAAAATAACATGATTTTTTGGCTATTCAACACCCTAAAATTGCCACTTTCTATACTTTGCCGAAATTACACAAGAATGTTACACAACCTCCAGGGCGCCCTATTGTAGCGGGCATTGATGCAGTAACGGCCCCTCTATCTACTTTTGTTGACTTTTATATTAGACCACTCGCAGAACAGCTCCCCTCCTTTGTAAAGGACACCAGCCGTATGATCTCTATCATTGAATCTCTTGATCCTCTCCCTGAGAATACCTTGTTAGTTACTTTTGATGTTGAGTCGTTATACACAAATATTCCACACGAGGGCGGTATTGAAGCTATGGAACATTTTCTTCTGCAACGTGACCCTAATGAACAGTGGCTGAAATAGTACTCACGCATAACTATTTCATGTTTCTAAATGATTTCTTTATTCAGACGAAAGGTACTGCTATGGGATCCCCCATGGATCCTAACTATGCTAATTTGTATGTGGATTACATGGAGAAATAGTCTATTTTCAATCCTCTCAAAAATGTTTTCTTGCCTCACATTATTTGGAAACGGTATATTGATGATATTTTTGTTCTATGGAGGGGTGATGCAAAACAGCTGCAGGCATTCCATGCTTTTCTTAACTCCTGTTCTGATCATTTGAGATTTACTATGCAATCTGACACATGTCAAATCAGTTCTCTTGATCTTCTGATCTTGTGTGAAGATAATGTTCTATACACTAATCTTTACAGGAAGCCTACTGATCGTGACAGTTTGTTGAGGGCTGATAGTTGTCACCCACTTCCCTTGAAAAATTGTTTGCCCTACAGCCAATTCTGTCGAATCAAAAGAATTTCCAAAAAACAATCAGATTTCGACAGAAATATGGCTGAGACGCAAAGAAAGTTCAAGGAGAGGGGCTACAAGAATGATCAGATTAATATTGCCATTGAGAAAATTCAAAACAAAACGAGACATGACCTTTTTCAAGGTCAGTCTCGCAAAAATACGCATTCTTGTGTTCTAACTATCCGCTATTCAAAGTGCTCTGAACAAATTAAGGGAATTGTTCACAAACATTGGCACATCCTAAAATCCGATGATAGTCTCGGTAATGTGTTTTCGGACCTTCCCTTGGTCGTATTCTCGTGGGGCAGAAATCTCAGAGACCAATTGGTACACTCTGATTTTACCACCCCAAGATATTCCGGAACAACGTCTATTTGCTCCCCTACTGAATGGAAATTACAAATGTAATGGCTGTGCTCAATGCAATGGCACTTATAAATGTAGATCCTTCAAACACCCACAAACAGGGAAATCGATCCCAATCAAAGGTGTTATTACGTGCTCCACTAAGACAGTTATTTATCTTATAACTTGTCCTTGTGGTAAAAATGATGTAGGTAAAACAAAGCGCGATTTAAAAGTATGTATCTCAGAGCATCGTAGCACCATTAGGTGTAAAAACTTTACTTATCCAGTTGCGGCCCACTTCTTGGTGGCAGGCCACTCGATTTTGTCTCTGCGTTATATTGGCATCGAACATGTCACCCTCCCTAGGAGAGGGGTGACCTTGATAATTTATTTATCCATTTGTTGTTTGTATGCTGTTCTTTGTATGACATTTCAATATTTGATAATTAACCAATGATATTAGGCCACTCTTGGCCATGATTACAGACTCCTGTGTCTTTTGACACTACATAAACAAGTCATCCTGCAGTGTTTGTGGTTATACCCTGATGAAGACAGCTTGGCTGTCGAAACGTTGGTAATTACACTTTTGCATCTGAGCTCCTAGAGTGTGCGGCTCTCTTTTATTTTCAAGGCTCGTGTCACTGGGTAGCTCTCGGCTGTGCTTACCTTTGTAGTCTGTAATAGTTTGCAAGCCCTGTCACATTCGACGAACGTCAGAGTCAGCATAGTACTATTCGATCTTGTATTGACGCTTTGCCTGTTTGATGGTTCGTCGGAGGGCATAGCAGGATTTCTTATAAGCTTCTGGGTTAGAGTCCCGCTCCTTGAAAGCTGCCACTCTACCCTTTAGCTCAATGCGGATGCTGCCTGTAATCCATGGCTTCTGGTTGGGGTATGTACGTACAGTCACTGTGGGGACAACGTCATCGATGCATTTATTGACGAAGCCAGTGACTGATGTGGTGTACTCCTCAATGCCATCGGAAGAACCCCAGAACATATAGTCTCTGCTAGCAAAATTGTCCTGTAGCTTAGCATCTGTTTCATCTGACCATTTTTTTTATTGACTGAGTCACTGGTGCTTCCTGCTTTAATTTTTGATTGTAAGCAGGAATTAGGAGGATATAATTATGGTCAGATTTGTCAAATGGAGGGTGAGGGAGAGCTTTATACATGTCTCTGTGTGTGGAGTAAAGGTGGTCTAGAGTTTTTTTCCCTGTGTTTGCACACTTAACATGCTGGTAGAGATTTGGTAAAAACAGATTTAAGTTTCCCTGCATTAACCTGCTGAGTGTAGGGGGCAGTATTTTGATGTTTGGATAAAAAACGTACTGTCAAAATGTTGTCCAAACTGATTGCAGGCGAACTGCCTAACCTGAGGAAAATCCAACCCGGAAGTGCTGTTTTCCTGAAAGCTCTCTGTTCCATTGCCTGCCTTCACTCCATTTAGAGAGATATCAACCAACCAGATTCATTTTCCTATGGGTTCCACATGTTGTGAACAGTCTTTAGACATAGTTTCAGGCTTTTATTTTGAAAAATGAGCGAGAAAGATCACATCGTGTCATTGGATGGCTGGGTGCCAGCAGCGTTTTGAATGCGCAACAGCTTGGAGCAGACATTTTCTCTCTCTCTCCTATTGAAGAAGCTACAGTCCGGGTGAAATATTATCGATTATATATTGTAAAAACAACCTAAGGATTGATTATAAAAAGCATTTCACATGTTTCTACGAACTTTACAGATACTATTTGGAATTTTCGTCTGACCCGTCGTGACCGCTCGAGCGTGTGGATTTCTGAACAAAAACAGCCGAAGATCATCAAAGGTAAGTGATTAATTTTATTGCTTTTCTGACTTTCGTGACCAATCTACTTGGCTGCTAGCTGTTTGTAATGTTTTGTCTGCTGAGAGAGATGTCCTTACATAAACACTTGGTATGCTTTCGCCGAAAAGCTTTTTGAAATCTGACACGCCAGGTGGATTAACAAGCTAAACTGTGTAACTGTGTTTGCTATATTGCACTTGTGATTTTATGAAAATTAAATATTTTTAGTTTTGGCGCTCTGCAATTCAGGCGGATGTTGACTAAATGATACCGCTAACGGGATGGGTGCATCCAGAGAGTTAGTCCCCAGCCACTAGAGAAGTGGCAGCATCGGTCTGTGGTGGTATGTAGACAGCTACGAAAAATAGAAATGAAAACTCTCTAGGTAGATATAGTGTGGTCTACAGCTTATCATGAGATATTCTACCTCCAGGCAAACAAAACTAGATACCTCCTTAGATGTTGTGCACCAGCTGTTGTTTACAAATATACATAGACCGCCACCCCTTGTCTTACTAGAGGCTGCTGTTCTATCCTGCCGATACAGTGTAAAACCCACCAACTGTATGTTCTTCATGTAAATCGTTCAGCCACGACTCGGTGAAACATAAGATATTACGGCTTTTAATGTCTTGTTGGTAGTTTAATCTTGCTCATAGGAGCGCGATTATATTTTCAATGATTGCCCGTTGTCCAATGGATGAATGGTATTCAGGAGTTTGATACCGACTCGCCTACAAATTCTCAGAAGAGCAACCCGACCTCCGCCCCTTTTTCTCCGAAAGCAAATGACGGGGATTTGGGTCTGTTCCGGGAAAGCAGTATATCCTTCACGTGGGACTCGTTAAAGGAAAACGTTTCTTCCAACTCGTGGTGAGTAATCACTGTTCTGATGTCCAGATGTTATTTTTGGTCATTAGAGCCAATAGCAGGAACGGTATGTACAAAATAAGTTTTAAAAAAGTTCAAAACAACGCAAGAAAAAACAAACAAAATATCACAGTTGGTTACATTTAAATGTCAGCCATCCTCTCCTGCCATTCTTCTCCGGCATCTCTTCTTCTTATTGGTGTCCTTTAGTTGTGGTTTCTTTGCAGCAACTCAACAATGAAGTCCTGATTCTCGCAGTCTCCTCTGAACAGTTGATGTTGAAATGTGTCTGTTACTTGAACTCTGTGAAGCAGTTATTTGGGCTGCAATTTCTGAGGCTGGTAACTCTAATGAACTTATCTTCTGCAGTAGCGGTAACTCTTGGTCTTCCTTTCTAGTGGCGGTCCAAATGAGAGCCAGTTTCATTATAGCGCTTGATGGTTTTTTCCACAGCACTTGAATAAACTTTCAAAGTTCTTGACATTTTTCAGGATTGACTTGGTCTTTAATCAAATAGGGTAATCTTCTGTATACCACCCCTAACTTGTCAAAACTGATTGGCTCAAATGCATTAAGAAGGAAAGACATTTCACAAATTAACTTTTAACAAGGCACACCTGTTAATTGAGATGCATTCCAGGTGACTACCTCATGAATCTGGTTGAGAGAATGCCACGTGTGTGCAAAGCTGTTTTCAAAGAAAAGGGTGGCTACTTAGAAGAATCTCAAATATAAAATATATTCTGATTTGTTTAACAC
>NW_027038999.1:0-10000 GCF_034236695.1 Oncorhynchus nerka
TATGACTGAGGTAACTATGACTGAGGCAGCTATGACTGAGGTGGCTAAGACTGAGGTAGATATGGCTAACTATGACTGAGGTAACTATGGCCTGAGGTAACTATGACTGGAGGTAGCTATGACTGAGGTAGATATGACTGAGGCAGCTATGACTGAGGTAACTATGACTGAAGTAACTATGACTGAGGTAACTATGACTGAGTAGCTACTGAGGTAGCTATGACTGAGGTAACTATGACTGAGGTAACTATGGACTGAGGTAACTATGACTGAGGTAACTATGACTGAGGTAAGGCTATGACTGAGGTAAGCTATGACTGAGGTAACTATGACTGAGTGACTGAACTATGACTGAGGAAACTATGACTGAGGTAACTATGACTGAGGTAACTATGACTGAGGTGCATGACTTGGGCTGAGGTAACTATGAGGTGGACCAGGTAACTATGACTGAGGTAACTATGACTGAGGTAACTATGACTGAGGTAACTATGACTGAGGTAGCTATGACTGAGGTAACTATGACTGAGGTAACTATGACTGAGGTAACTATGACTGAGGTAGCTATGACTGAGGTAACTATGACTGAGGTAACTATGACTGAGGAAACTATGACTGAGGTAACTATGACTGAGGTAGTTATGGCTGAAGTAACTATGACTGAGGTAACTATGACTGAGGTAACTATGACTGAGGTAACTATGACTGAGGTAACTATGACTGAGGTAACTATGACTGAGGTAACTATGACTGAGGTAACTATGACTGTAGCTTGGGCCTGAATGGAGTTTTCAGCTGCTGCTGACTGTCACTACTGAAGAAAATGTATCTTTAGAAAATGAAATGAAAAATGAAAATCAAACACCAGTCAGCTCTTTTTCAAACGACTAAAAGGCGTCCTTCAACTTTTCAGCAAAGGTGGTTGGTTTCTTGTTCTTTGTTATATTTTGTTGCTATAGTTACAAACTGCAACTTACAAAGCTACATACTGTTACTTTACAACTCTGTGGGTGGGAAACGTTTCAAAGACATTTTTTGTATTAATTGTTGAGTCAGTGAGATCAAAACGTTGACTATAAAGACGTGGTAAACAACAACGGAAGTATTTCTGAGGTGAATCTTGAGAACGTTGATCTCTAAGAGACTATTTGGAGACCCAGAGGAGGAATCAGTTTGACGTGGAAAAGAGAGAGCCATAAAACAACATTGTCAAATCAAATTGTATTTGTCACATACACATGGTTAGCAGATGTTAATGCGAGTGTAGAGAAATGCTTGTGCTTCTAGTTCCGACAATGCAGTAATAACCAACAAGTAATCTAGCTAACAATTCTAAAACTACTGTCTTATACACACAAGTGTAAGGGGATAAAGAATATGTACATAAGGATATATAAATGAGTGATGGTACAGAGCAGCATAGGCAAGATACAGTAGATGGTATTGAGTGCAGTATATACAACATTGTGTTTGACAACAAAACAAAAACATGTAAACATCCTTCTTTTAATTTCTTCATCCAACAATAATGAAATGTCCTTCAGTCAAGAGGCAAAGAAATACTTTCTTCTATCATTCACGATAGAGTTTTCCATTCGTTTAATAACGTGCAGAAATCAGCTACGTACACAATATACTAGATCTTTATGCATAATAATATTCATTAGGTGGGTGCTTCCATTTGTCCTATTTCATACGTACAAACTTATTTGTTGGTTTGTTGCATATCCCACTCCCCCTGAGACACCGGGGTCACAGCCAGGGATCAGCCATTATTGACGGAAACCACGGAGCCATTAGGGTTAAGTGCCTTGCTCAAGGGCACATCGACCGATTCTTTTTGTTTTTTTACCTAGTCAGCTCGGGGGATTCGAACCAACGGCCTTTCGGTTACTGGGCCAACGCTCTAAACCGCTAGGTTACCGCTCACCTTCAATGCATCCTTCAGGTATCTAACTGCACTGAAACACTTTTTTTTTTTCTGTCACAGACAGTGTCCCACCTGACTTCAAATGCTGCAGTAGATTATTATAATAACCGGTGGGGACTTGATCCACATCAAACAGAGTTCCCCTGAGAGTTAGAACGGGACAGAGAACTCTGCAGGTTCTAAACTAATTAATGATACACAATAGGACCTGGACACAGGTGTCCTCTTTAATCACATGGAGGAGGGGAGGAGGGGAGGAGAGGAGAGGAGAGGGGAGGGGAGGGGAGGGAGAGGAGAGGAGAGGGGAGGGGAGGAGGAGAGGAGAGGAGTGGAGAGGAGAGGAGTGGAGAGGAGAGGAGAGGAGAGGAGAGGCTATACAGGGGGAAGGTGTAAGGAAGCCAGCAGGAAATGAGGACACTACATAAAGTCAGTATAGTCCTCATATTATAATTCTAAGTCAGAATGTTGACATTTGACTCCTTCTACAGTACTATAGTAGTAGTAACCACTACTTTACTAGTCCTACTGTACTACTACAGTAGTAAGACTTAATGTCCGACACTGTTTCACACAGTGGCAGTCTGTGGGGAAATAAAAACATCCACATGACATCACTATGACCTAAGGACATCATTATGAACTCATTATGACCTTATGGTATCATTATGACCTTAGGGCATCATTATGACCTTATGACATCATTATGACCTTAGGGCATCATCGTGACCTCATTATGACCTTAGGACCTCATTATGACCTCATTATGACCTCATTATGACCTTATGACATCAATATGACCTCATTATGACTTTAGGACATCATTATGACCTCATTATGATGTTAGGACAACATTATGACCTCATTATGACCTTAGGACATCCTTATGACCTCATTATGATGTTAGGACAACATTATGACCTCAATATGACCTTAGGACCTCATTATGACCATATTATGACCTTAGGACCTCATTATGACCTCATTATGACCTTAGGACATCCTTATGACCTCATTATGACCTTAGGACCTCATTATGACAGAGAAGAAACAAAAAGAGAGTCACATACATCTAACATCAAACCAAATCAAATAGCAGCATGTCTCATTTTCAGCACCAGATAGAATTTGAAAGTAATAAAGTAGCATTATAATTTAATAATAAATAGCAGCAGATGTAATTTCATAAAGTATATTTTCAGATTATAACCTCAGCATTGAGCACACGTCAGGAGGCTAAAGGCGCGAAAGTTCCATTCGCAGGAAAAACACCATTATCAAAAGTGACAACAAACGCATGTAATGCTTTTATTATAAAGGTGCATTTTTATGGTGAAAATGATTGTCACGACTTCCGCCGAGGTCGGTCCCTCTCCTTGTTCAGGCGGTGATCGACGTCGCCCACCTTCTAGCCATCGCCCGATCCACTTTTCATTTTCCATTGGTTTTGTCTTGTCTTCCATCACACCTGGTTCCAATTACATCAATTACAGGTTGTGTATTTAACCCTCTGTTCCCCACCATGTCCTTGTCCATAATTGTTTCTTGTAGTGCTTGTGCAACGGTATGCTGGTATTGACCGGGTTTTGTTTGACCCATTTATTATTATCGTCCTGTTGGTTATGGTTATGGTTGTTAAACACAACGGTTGTAGATGAGTTTCCGCTCTCCTGGTATTGACCGGGTTTTGTTTGACCCATTTATTATTATCATTCTGTTGGTTATGGTTGTTAAACACAACGGTTGTAGATGAGTTTCCGCTCTCCTGGTATTGACCGGGTTTTGTTTGACCCATTTATTATTATCATTCTGTTGGTTATGGTTGTTAAACACAACGGTTGTAGATGAGTTTCCGCTCTCCTGCGCCTGACTTCTCTGCCGCCAGTAGCATCGCATTACAATGATCTTCCCCCAAACTCACATGTATGTTGGCCAGTTAGGTTCTACACCCCGTTGTAAAGCGGTGAGCTGCATTTTAAGAAGTTATTTGGCCACTTTAGATGTTGATACACACCTCATCAAAACATATAGACCTATGGGCTAGGCTACATAAGGTGTGATACTAACCTCATCAAAACATATAGACCTATGGGCTAAGCTACATAAGGTGTGATACTAACCTCATCAAAACATATAGGCCTATGGGCTAAGCTACATATGGTGTGATACTAACCTCATCAAAACATATAGACCTATGGGCTAAGCTACATATGGTGTGATACTAACCTCATCAAAACATATAGACCTATGGGCTAAGCTACATATGGTGTGATACTAACCTCATCAAAACATATAGACCTATGGGCTAAGCTACATAAGGTGTGATACTAACCTCATCAAAACATATAGACCTATGGGCTAAGCTACATAAGGTGTGATACTAACCTCATCAAAACATATAGACCTATGGGCTAGGCTACATAAGGTGCACGACTGTGGGAGCAATTAGTTCAAACAGGTGACATTAATACAGGTAACGAGTGGAGGACAGAGGAGCCTCTTAAAGAAGAAGTTACAGGTCTGTGAGAGCCGGAAATCTTGCTTGTTTGTAGGTGACCAAATACTTATTTTCCACCATAATTTGCAAATAAATTCATTAAAAAAATCCTACAATGTGATTTTCTGGATTTTTTTTTCTCATTTTGTCTGTCATAGTTGAAGTGTACCTATGATGAAAATTACAGGCCTCTCTCATCTTTTTAAGTGGGAGAACATGCACAATTGGTGTCTGACTAAATACTTTTTTTTGCCCCACTGTACTAAATAATATACGTGTGAAATTTGTTTTGATTTAGAATGGACCATTTATATTGCATCTGTCTAGAAACAGGGGCAGCGGACAGACGGAGGAAGCTTTTCCCCTGGTTCATTTACATGCATCTGTCTAGAAACAGGGGCAGCGGACAGACGGAGGAAGCTTTTCCCCTGGTTCATTTACATGCATCTGTCTAGAAACAGGGGCAGCGGACAGACGGAGGAAGCTTTTCCCCTGGTTCATTTACATGCATCTGTCTAGAAACAGGGGCAGCGGACAGGCGGAGGAAGCTTTTCCCCTGGTTCATTTACATGCATCTGTCTAGAAACAGGGGCAGCGGACAGGCGGAGGAAGCTTTTCCCCTGGTTCATTTACATGCATCTGTCTAGAAACAGGGGCAGCGGACAGACGGAGGAAGCTTTTCCCCTGGTTCATTTACATGCATCTGTCTAGAAACAGGGGCAGCGGACAGCATCTGTCTAGAAACAGGGGCAGCGGAGGCGGGAAGCTTTTCCCTGGTTCATTTACATGCATCTGTCTAGAAACAGGGGCAGCGGACAGGCGGAGGAAGCTTTTCCCCTGGTTCATTTACATGCATCTGTCTAGAAACAGGGGCAGCGGACAGGCGGAGGAAGCTTTTCCCCTGGTTCATTTACATGCATCTGTCTAGAAACAGGGGCAGCGGACAGACGGAGGAAGCTTTTCCCCTGGTTCATTTACATGCATCTGTCTAGAAACAGGACAGGCAGCTTTTCCCTGGTTCATTTACATGCATCTGTCTAGAAACAGGGCAGCGGACAGACGGAGGAAGCTTTTCCCCTGGTTCATTTACATGCATCTGTCTAGAAACAGGGGCAGCGGACAGACGGAGGAAGCTTTTCCCCTGGTTCATTTACATGCATCTGTCTAGAAACAGGGCAGCGGACAGACGGAGGAAGCTTTTCCCCTGGTTCATTTACATGCATCTGTCTAGAAACAGGGGCAGCGGACAGGCGGAGGAAGCTTTTCCCCTGGTTCATTTACATGCATCTGTCTAGAAACAGGGCAGCGGACAGACGGAGGAAGCTTTTCCCCTGGTTCATTTACATGCATCTGTCTAGAAACAGGGGCAGCGGACAGACGGAGGAAGCTTTTCCCCTGGTTCATTTACATGCATCTGTCTAGAAACAGGGGCAGCGGACAGGCGGAGGAAGCTTTTCCCCTGGTTCATTTACATGCATCTGTCTAGAAACAGGGCAGCGGACAGACGGAGGGAAGCTTTTCCCCTGGTTCATTTACATGCATCTGTCTAGAAAACAGGGGCAGACGGAGGAAGCTTTTCCCCTGGATGCATCTGTCTAGAAACAGGGGCAGCGGAGAAGCTTTCCCCTGGTTCATTTACATGCATCTGTCTAGAAACAGGGGCAGCGGACAGGCGGAGGAAGCTTTTCCCCTGGTTCATTTACATGCATCTGTCTAGAAACAGGGGCAGCGGACAGACGGAGGAAGCTTTTCCCCTGGTTCATTTACATGCATCTGTCTAGAAACAGGGGCAGCGGACAGGCGGAGGAAGCTTTTCCCCTGGTTCATTTACATGCATCTGTCTAGAAACAGGGGCAGCGGACAGACGGAGGAAGCTTTTCCCCTGGTTCATTTACATGCATCTGTCTAGAAACAGGGGCAGCGGACAGACGGAGGAAGCTTTTCCCCTGGTTCATTTACATGCATCTGTCTAGAAACAGGGGCAGCGGACAGGCGGAGGAAGCTTTTCCCCTGGTTCATTTACATGCATCTGTCTAGAAACAGGGGCAGCGGACAAGGAAGCTTTCCTGTTGTTCATTTACATGCATCTGTCTAGAAACAGGGGCAGCGGACAGAGGAAGCTTTTCCCTGGTTCATTTACATGCATCTGTCTAGAAACAGGGCAGCGGACAGGCGGAGGAAGCTTTTCCCCCTGGTTCATTTACATGCCCTGTTAGAAACAGGGCAGCGGACAGGCGGAGGAAGCTTTTCCCTGGTTCATTTACATGCATCTGTCTAGAAACAGGGCAGCGGACAGGCGGAGGAAGCTTTTCCCTGGTTCCTGTTGTAAAGAAGCTTTTCCCCTGGTTCATTTACATGCATCTGTCTAGAAACAGGGGCAGCGGACAGGCGGAGGAAGCTTTTCCCCTGGTTCATTTACATGCCAGCCAGGTAGGCTGTACTCCTGTTGTAAAGAGAAGCTGTACTCCTGTTGTAAAGAGAAGCTGTACTCCTGTTGTAAAGAGAAGCTATACTCCTGTTGTAAAGAGAAGCTATACTCCTGTTGTAAAGAGAAGCTATACTCCTGTTGTAAAGAGAAGCTGTACTCCTGTTGTAAAGAGAAGCTATACTCCTGTTGTAAAGAGAAGCTATACTCCTGTTGTAAAGAGAAGCTATACTCCTGTTGTAAAGAGAAGCTGTACTCCTGTTGTAAAGAGAAGCTGTACTCCTGTTGTAAAGAGAAGATATACTCCTGTTGTAAAGAGAAGCTGTACTCCTGTTGTAAAGAGAAGCTGTACTCCTGTTGTAAAGAGAAGCTGTACTCCTGTTGTAAAGAGAAGCTATACTCCTGTTGTAAAGAGAAGCTATACTCCTGTTGTAAAGAGAAGCTATACTCCTGTTGTAAAGAGAAGCTATACTCCTGTTGTAAAGAGAAGCTATACTCCTGTTGTAAAGAGAAGCTATACTCCTGTTGTAAAGAGAAGCTATACTCCTGTTGTAAAGAGAAGCTATACTCCTGTTGTAAAGAGAAGCTGTACTCCTGTTGTAAAGAGAACTATACTCCTGTTTAAAGAGAGGCTACTAAAGAGAAGCTATACTCCTGTTGTAAAGAGAAGCTATACTCCTGTTGTAAAGAGAAGCTATA
Source organism: Oncorhynchus nerka (assembly GCF_034236695.1). Lineage (NCBI taxonomy): Eukaryota > Metazoa > Chordata > Actinopteri > Salmoniformes > Salmonidae > Oncorhynchus > Oncorhynchus nerka. Next base: position 7,549 of record NW_027038999.1, read on the forward strand.
CTCTGTTGTAAAGAGAAGCTATACTCCTGTTGTAAAGAAGAAGATATACTCCTGTTGTAAAGAGAAGCTATACTCCTGTTGTAAAGAGAAGCTATACTCCTGTTGTAAAGAGAAGCTATACTCCTGTTGTAAAGAGAAGCTATGCTCCTGTTGTAAAGAGAAGATATACTCCTGTTGTAAAGAGAAGCTGTACTCCTGTTGTAAAGAGAAGCTATACTCCTGTTGTAAAGAGAAACTATACTCCTGTTGTAAAGAGAAGCTATACTCCTGTTGTAAAGAGAAGGTGACATACTCCTGTTGTAAAGAGAAGCTATACTCCTGTTGTAAAGAGAACCCTGTTGTAAAGAGAAGACATACTCCTGTTGTAAAGAGAAGCTATACTCCTGTTGTAAAGAGAAGCTGTACTCCTGTTGTAAAAGAGAAGCTGTACTCCTGTTGTAAAGAGAAGCTATACTCCTGTTGTAAAGAGAAGCTGTACTCCTGTTGTAAAGAGAATACTTCTGTTGTAAAGAGAAGCTGTTGTAAAGAGAAGCTATCCTGTTGTAAAGAGAAGCTATACTCCTGTTGTAAAGAGAAGCTATACTCCTGTTGTAAAGAGAAGCTATACTCCTGTTGTAAAGAGAAGCTATACTCCTGTTGTAAAGAGAAGCTATACTCCTGTTGTAAAGAGAAGCTGTACTCCTGTTGTAAAGAGTAGCTATACTCCTGTTGTAAAGAGAAGCTGTACTCCTGTTGTAAAGAGAAGCTATACTCCTGTTGTAAAGAGAAGCTGTACTCCTGTTGTAAAGAGTAGCTATACTCCTGTTGTAAAGAGAAGCTGTACTCCTGTTGTAAAGAGAAGCTATACTCCTGTTGTAAAGAGAAGCTGTATTCCTGTTGTAAAGAGAAGCTGTATTCCTGTTGTAAAGAGAAGCTGTACTCCTGTTGTAAAGAGAAGCTGTACTCCTGTTGTAAAGAGAAACTATACTCCTGTTGTAAAGAGAAACTATGCTCCTGTTGTAAAGAGAAACTATACTCCTGTTGTAAAGAGAAGCTATGCTCCTGTTGTAAAGAGAAACTATTCTCCTGTTGTAAAGAGAAGCTATACTCCTGTTGTAAAGAGAAGCTATACTCCTGTTGTAAAGCTATACTCCTGTTGTAAAGAGAAGCTATGTGCTTCGTATTTGCTTAATATTAGGAAAGTTGAGATATAAATATAGTAGGTCTAGCCTATAGAAAGCTGATGGGATCCTCCTCTTTTTAATAGAGGCCATCACTCTGTTTTCTCACACAGTTGCATAGCCTACAGAAATGTTGCTCAACATGAGCTCTTGGGCTCTCATCAAGTGCTTGATTAGATTTTCCATACATTTCCATTGATGTCAGAGTGATTAGAGGGACAATAGAGTGCTGAGTACCAGGCAGTTAGCCAGTTTGATAGGCTACTAATGACCAGCAAGTTTGGTAGGCTACTAATGACCATCAGCAGCATCAGAGCTTGGAGAAGCCTAATTACAGAGTGACAGGGTGACAGAGTGACAGGGTGACAGGGTGACAGAGTGACAGAGTGAGAGGGTGACAGTGACAGGGTGACAGAGCGACAGAGCGGGGTGACAGAGTGACAGAGTGAGAGGGTGACAGAGTGACAGAGTGAAAGGATTACAGAGTGACAGAGTGACAGGGTGACAGAGTGGCAGAGTGACAGGGTGACAGAGCGACAGGGTGACAGAGTGGCAGAGTGAGAGGGTGACAGGGTGACAGAGCGACAGAGCGGGGTGACAGAGTGACAGGGTGACAGAGTGACAGGGTGACAGGGTGACAGAGCGACAGAGCGGGGTGACAGAGTGACAGGGTGACAGAGTGACAGGGTGACAGGGTGACAGAGTGACAGGGTGACAGAGTGACAGGGTGACAAAGTGACAGGGTGACAGGGTGACAGAGTGACAGGGTGACAGAGCGACATAGCGGTGTGACAGAGTGACATGGTGACAGAGTGACAGAGTGACAGAGTGACAGAGCGACAGAGTGACAGGGTGACAGAGTGACAGGGTGACAGAGTGACAGGGTGACAGAGTGACAGGGTGACAGAGCGACAGAGTGACAGGGTGACAGAGTGACAGGGTGACAGAGTGACAGGGTGAGAAAATAAAATTAAAATAAAAACTCTCTGACTCCCTCTTATCTCAGTGTTCCTCGTGGTGTATTAACTGTTGTAACGGGGTCATTTTAACCAATTCAGACTGAAATCTGGTTAAAAACAAGGCCCAGATTTGATCTGCTCATAAGAGAGAGAGAGAGAGAGAGAGAGAGAAACACCAACACCACAGGTAACTTCCACAAGGCTGTAAAATATCTGAGACAAGGTAAGAAGGGCCTTCTGCGCCATCACACCGAACAGGGAACTATAACATCCAGATTACGATCTGGCGATCTAAACCAAGAACTCACAAAATGGGACAAACACCAAATTGAG
>NW_027038999.1:15000-32500 GCF_034236695.1 Oncorhynchus nerka
TACTATAGGATATAGGGTGCATTAGTGCACTACTATAGGGAATAGGGTGCATTGGTGCACTACTATAGGGAATAGGGTGCATTGGTGCACTACTATAGGGAATAGGGTGCATTAGTGCACTACTATAGGGAATAGGGTGCACTAGTGCACTACTATAGGTAATAGGGTGCATTAGTGCACTACTATAGGGAATAGGGTGCATTAGTGCACTACTATAGGGAAAAGGGTGCATTAGTGCACTACTATAGGGAATAGGGTGCATTAGTGCACTACTATAGGGAATAGGGTGCATTAGTGCACTACTATAGGGAATAGGGAGCATTGGTGCACTACTATAGGGAATAGGGTGCATTAGTGCACTACTATAGGGAATAGGGAGCATTAGTGCACTACTATAGGAAATAGAGTGCATTAGTGCACTACTATAGGGAATAGGGTGCATTAGCGCAGAACTATAGGGAATAGGGTGCATTAGTGCACTACTATAGGGAATAGGGTGCATTAGTGCACTACTATAGGGAATAGGGTGCATTAGTGCACTACTATAGGGAATAGGGAGCATTAGTGCAATACTATAGGGAATAGGGTGCATTTGGGACATGACATTTACATTTACATTTAAGTCATTTAGCAGACGCTCTTATCCAGAGCGACTTACAAATTGGTGCATTCACCTTATGACATCCAGTGGAGCAGCCACTTTACAATAGTGCATCTAAATCTTTTAAGGGGGAGGGGGTGAGAAGGATTACTTTATCCTATCCTAGGTATTCCTTAAAGAGGTGGGGTTTCAGGTGTCTCCGGAAGGTGGTGATTGACTCCGCTGTCCTGGCGTCGTGAGGGAGTTTGTTCCACCATTGGGGGGCCAGAGCAGCGAACAGTTTTGACTGGGCTGAGCGGGAACTGTACTTCCTCAGTGGTAGGGAGGCGAGCAGGCCAGAGGTGGATGAACGCAGTGCCCTTGTTTGGGTGTAGGCCTGATCAGAGCCTGGAGGTACTGAGGTGCCGTTCCCCTCACAGCTCCGTAGGCAAGCACCATGGTCTTGTAGCGGATGCGAGCTTCAACTGGAAGCCAGTGGAGAGAGCGGAGGAGCGGGGTGACGTGAGAGAACTTGGGAAGGTTGAACACCAGACGGGCTGCGGCGTTCTGGATGAGTTGTAGGGGTTTAATGGCACAGGCAGGGAGCCCAGCCAACAGCGATATATAGAGAGAGGAATACTATAGATATATATAGAGAGGTATACTATAGATGTATATATATATATATATATAGAGAGGAATACTATATATATATATATAGAGAGGAATACTATAGATATATATAGAGAGGTATATTATAGATATATATAGAGAGGTATACTATAGGTAGATATATATAGAGAGGTATATTATAGATATTTATAGAGAGAGGAATACTATAGATATATATATATAGAGAGAGAGGTATATATAGATATATATAGAGAGGAATACTATAGATATATATTGAGAGAGGAATACTACAGATATATATAGAGAGGTATATTATAGATATATATATATATATATAGAGAGGAATACTATAGATATATATAGAGAGGTATATTATAGATATATATAGAGAGGTATACTATAGGTAGATATATATAGAGAGGTATATTATAGATATATATAGAGAAAGGAATACTATAGATATATATAGAGAGGTATATTATAGATATATAGAGAGAGGTATATTATAGATATATATAGAGAGAGGAATACTATAGATATATATATAGAGAGGTATATTATAGATATATATATAGAGGTATACTATAGATATATATAGAGAGGTATATTATAGATATTTATAGAGAGAGGAATACTATAGATATATATATATATAGAGAGAGAGGTATATATAGATATATATAGAGAGGTATACTATAGATATATATAGAGAGAGGTATACTATAGATATATATAGAGAGGTATATTATAGATATTTATAGAGAGAGGAATACTATAGATATATATATATAGAGAGAGAGGTATATATAGATATATATAGAGAGGTATACTATAGATATATATATAGAGAGGTATACTATAGATATATATATAGAGGTATACTATAGATATATATAGAGAGGTATACTATAGATATATATAGAGAGGTATACTATAGATATATAGAGAGAGGTATACTATAGATATATATAGAGAGGTATATTATAGCTATTTATAGAGAGAGGAATACTATAGATATATATATATAGAGAGAGAGGTATATATAGATATATATAGAGAGGTATACTATAGATAGATATATAGAGAGGTATACTATAGATATATATATATAGAGAGGTATACTATAGATATATATATAGAGAGAGGTATACTATAGATATACATAGAGAGGTATATTATAGATATATATGGAGATGTATACTCATATATATATATAGAGAGAGAGAGGTATACTATAGATATATATAGAGAGGTATACTATAGATATATATAGAGAGGTATACTATAGATATATATAGAGAGGTATACTATAGATATATATAGAGAGGTATACTATAGATATATATATATAGAGAGGTATACTATAGATATATATATAGAGAGGTATACTATAGATATATATAGAATAGAGAGAGGTATACTATAGGTAGAGATAGAAAGTTATACTATAGGTAGATATAGAGAGAGGTATACTATAGGTGGATATAGAGAGAGGTATACTATAGGGAGATATAGACAGGTATACTATAGATATATATATATATATAGAATAGAGAGAGGTATACTATAGGTAGAGATAGAGAGAGGTATACTATAGGCAGAGATTGAGAGGTATACTATAGGTAGAGATAGAGGTATACTATGACCTTAGGGTGTGTTCTTAAATTCATTCTGGAGTGCCAGAGTGAGCTCTGGACGTTCGTAAATTCAGAGCGTTTTGCTCTCGGAGCGTTCAGAGCGCACACCCCTGACGCTCTGGCCGATGGAGTAGGGTTGACCCGAGCGTTCTGACCTCACAACGGGAGTCAAGCACCCAAGCTAACAGGCTAACATTGGCTAGCTTTGCTAGCTACTTCCAGACACAAATGAGACAACACCTCACTCTGACCATTGTACTCGCCCTAGCAGAGCTGGTTGGCTGTTTTCATGTTATCTACATTGTCAGAGACTAGGGGTATATGATACTGGGGGTATATGAGACTGGGGGTATATAATACTGGGGGTATATGAGACTGGGGGTATATGATACTGGGGGTATATGAGACTGGGGGTATATGATACTGGGGGTATATGATACTGGGGGTATATGATACTGGGGGTATATGATACTGGGGGTATATGAGACTGGGGATATATGATACTGGGGGTATATGATACTGGTGGTATATGAGACTGGGGGTATATGAGACTGGGGGTATATGATACTGGGGGTATATGATACTGGGGGTATATAAGATTGGGGGTATATGTAGAATCAACATGTTATATGAGGTGCTGTAAACTCATACCACCAACCTTCAGAGATACCATGCTGTCCTATAAACACATACCACCAACCTTCAGAGATACCATGATGTCCAGGAAACACATACCACCAGCCTTCAGAGATACCATGCTGTCCTATAAACACATACCACCAACCTTCAGAGATACCATGCTGTCCTATAAACACATAACACCAACCTTCAGAGATACCATGATGTCCTGTAAACACATACCACCAACCTTCAGAGATACCATGATGTCCTATAAACACATACCACCAACCTTCAGAGATACCATGCTGTACTGTAAACACATACCACCAACCTTCAGAGATACCATGATGTCCTATAAACACATACCACCAACCTTCAGAGATACCATGATGTCCTATAAACACATACCACCAGCCTTCAGAGATACCATGATGTCCTATAAACACATACCACCAGCCTTCAGAGATACCATGATGTCCTATAAACACATACCACCAGCCTTCAGAGATACCATGATGTCCTATAAACACATACCACCAGCCTTCAGAGATACCATGCTGTACCGTAAACACATACCACCAACTCTGGTTGCGTGGCAATAAAGTATATTGTACTGAGCTGGCATGTGTGTGTGTGTGTGTGTGTGTGTGTGTGTGTGTGTGTGTGTGTGTGTGTGTGCGTGTGTGACTATGCATTATAGCTAAGCCTATATTTCACATGATATTCCACCAATCGTATCCCCAATACAACAGATAAATACACCACTGATGACATCACACTAAATTACACCCGATAATGAATGATAATTTCCTAGCCATATTCACGAGACAGCCCAGCGGTGCCCCTGGTGTTAAATCATGACGGTAATGGTAAACGGGGCTGTATAATATGCCTCCCCTCCGGCTATAATGATCGTTATGCAGACATGGACTTCCTGATATAAGTCATACACGTATGACACGGCGCAAGTAATAAACGTGCTGCCTAAAACAGGTTTATGCTCGTTTCACATGTGCCAGAGAGAGAGAAAGAGAGAGAGAGAGAGAGAGACAGAGAGAGAGAGACAGAGAGAGAGAGAGAAAGAGAGAGAGAGAGACAGAGAGAGAGAGACAGAGAGAGAGAGACAGAGAGAGAGAGAGAGAGAGAGAGAGAGAGAGATTGTTCTCTGTTGTTCAAATGGATCTGCTGTTGGTCATCGGAATGTATCGGAAGGGTCCTTAGTTGACTGAACACATGGGGTCGGGATAGGGAAATAGGCTACTATAGAGTCTGAGGGAATGATAGCAGTGGGTTGAGACACTGACTGAAACGTGATCATTATCCGCCATTCATTACACAAACATTGCGAACAAAAAGCTCAAGGCAACCGCCTACACTATTCTCTACTGGACTATAGACGTCTTATTACCGATGGTCATTATATGGATATGCGTCGGCATAAGTTGCAAATAGCACATAGCCTAGACTACAGCAAGGAAACACATAGCCTACATGGGCTACTTCTATGGACAAAACAACAGGCATGGAGCAGGGTGACGTGTGTTGGGCTACAGGAGCTGGGCGAACAAGTGCACCGTCAATCTGGACGGAGGCCCACCAACCAACACTACCGCTAAAGACCGGAGCCTCGAGCACCAAGACGAGACCACTGGCAGAGAAAACAAAAGCATGAACTAAAAATAAAAGTTGACACTTGCTAGCTGCATGTTTGTGAATGAATCCAGCAACGCGTCGTGCACGCCGCTACTACTATAGCCTGGTAGATATTCCAACCGAGCTTGTTCCGGGAAACATCAACGCGTAAAACAACAAGCGATTCCCCGCCGGAACTTTCACTTATTGTGAATTGCCTGGTCGCGGCGTCTACACACCGACACCGCTGAAGGCTCAGCAATAATTAGAGTATCTGTGGTTGAAAGCAGGCGGCTACGGAGCCAGGCTAAATTAAATAAAGCTTAGGCAGGTTCCTACCTCCTTCTTGGTCAGCCTGAAGACAGGCGGGGATATTCTTCTTCCAACCCGGCATCTTTTTAGCGGTATGAGCATTCAGAAAGTCTCAAAGATAAATCTCAGGCGCATTTCAATCTCAGGAGTAGCCTACAGGTTTCCTTTGCGAACATATCCCCCCACACACTGTCTCGGAGTCTTCTTGTTTTTCCGTGGCCGGTGTAATTCAACGCCGTGTCTCCCTCCACGGCTCAGCCTCGTTGTGGTGAGCGCTAGGGCTCTGCGAGAGAGAATAACCTATATAATGGCCCGACGTCAAAAAAAAACGTGAAGTAAAGGTGCCCTATTCAACCTCGGGATATGGGAATCAATCTAGATATACAGTGAGGTGGCCAGAAAGGCAACCAAAAACTGAATGACTGGTAATTCATCATATTGGTCTGTGATATTATTGTATCAGAGGGTGCAGGGATGGGTTTTGAGAAGTGGTCTAGTCTGGACCACGCGGTAAAGGCAGTGAGCCCTACCCGGTTTAATTTATTAACATCAATAAGGGGTGTGGGTGACATTTTGAACGGCACAGGAGAAGTCCTATAGAGTCCCAGTAGTAACACACATTGTATCAGAAGAAAGGCCGGTATATAATAGCTTGGTTGGCAGTATAGTGGACGGTCATCTTCAGATCCTTTGTTTATGTCCGTGTATCAGGCTTGGAGTCCTCATGGGTTTTTTTTTCCCTCCCCGCAGACTACATAGTATGACGTCATCCGTAACACGACGAAACACCATTCTAGTTGAGATGATTCATTAATACGTTATAGCCTGGTAGTTAATAAGTCATAGCCTGGTAGCAACGTGTTTTCCCCAGTTCAGTACACCTGATTCAACTAATCAAGGGCTTTTAGCTCGTCTCGCTGCTAGTTCAGGAATAGATTTTAAAACGTAAATGGAACTGAGTGAGGGTAGTCGATGAGAGGTTTGGGAAACACTGGCCTAGTCGACTGTGATACTGGCGTGTCTGTAACAGAGTTGGCCATACTGGTGCTATAAATGAATGATTTTCTGTGTGGATAATCTAATGACATTCCTCTGAGGTTGTTGTCACAGCATGTGTTCTTTATCCGTCCACCCCTCTGGCTCAGTGGGTCAGGCTACCTACCACCCCTCTGGCTCAGTGTGTCAGGCTACCTACCACCCCTCTAGCTCAGCCTCAGACTACCTTTTTTTGTTTTTTATTTCACCTTTATTCAACCTTTATTTAACTAGGCAAATCAGTTAAAGAACAAAATTCTTATTTACAATGACGGCCTATCCCGGCCAAACCCGGACGACGCTGGGCCAATTGTGCGCCGCCCTGTGGGACTCCCAATCACGTCCGGATGTGATGCCTACCACCCCTCTGGCTCAGTGTGTCAGGCTACCTACCACCCCTCTGGCTCAGTGTGTCAGGCTACCTACCACCCCTCTGGCTCAGTGGGTCAGGCTACATACCACCCCTCTGGCTCAGTGGGTCAAGCTACCTACCACCCCTCTGGCTCAGTGGGTCAGGCTACCTACCACCCCTCTGGCTCAGTGTGTCAGGCTACCTACCACCCCTCCGGCTCAGTGTGTCAGGCTACCTACCACCCCTCTGGCTCAGTGTGTCAGGCTACCTACCACCCCTCTGGCTCAGTGGGTCAGGCTACCTACCACCCCTCTGGCTCAGTGTGTCAGGCTACCTACCACCCCTCTGGCTCAGTGGGTCAGGCTACCTATCACCCCTCTGGCTCAGTGTGTCAGGCTACCTACCACCCCTCTGGCTCAGTGGGTCAGGCTACCTACCACCCCTCTGGCTCAGTGGGTCAGGCTACCTACCACCCCTCTGGCTCAGTGTGTCAGGCTACCTACCACCCCTCTGGCTCAGTGGGTCAGGCTACCTACCACCCCTCTGGCTCAGTGTGTCAGGCTACCTACCACCCTCTGGCTCAGTGGGTCAGGCTACCTATCACCCCTCTGGCTCAATGTGTCAGGCTACCTACCACCCCTCTGGCTCAGTGGGTCAGGCTACCTACCACCCCTCTGGCTCAGTGGGTCAGGCTACCTACCACCCCTCTGGCTCAGTGGGTCAGGCTACCTACCACCCCTCTGGCTCAGTGGGTCAGGCTACCTACCACCCTCTGGCTCAGTGGGTCAGGCTACCTACCACCCCTCTGGCTCAGTGGGTCAGGCTACCTACCACCCCTCTGGCTCAGTGTGTCAGGCTACCTACCACCCCTCTGGCTCAGTGTGTCAGGTACCTACCACCCCTCTGGCTCAGTGGGTCAGGCACCTACCACCCCTCTGGCTCAGTGGGTCAGGCTACCTACCACCCCTCTGGCTCAGTGTCAGGCTACCTACCACCCCTCTGGCTCAGTGGGTCAGGCTACCTACCACCCTCTGGCTCAGTGGGTCAGGCTACCTAGACAAGACAACACTGAGGTTTCACCCCTCTGGCTCAGTGGGTCAGGCTACCTACCACTCTGGCTCAGTGGGTCAGGCCTCTGGCTCCCCTCTGGCTCAGTGGGTCAGGCTACCTACCACCCCTCTGGCTCAGTGGGTCAGGCTACCTACCACCCCTCTGGCTCAGTGGGTCAGGCTACCTACCACCCCTCTGGCTCAGTGTGTCAGGCTACCTACCACCCCTCTGGCTCAGTGGGTCAGGCTACCTACCACCCCTCTGGCTCAGTGGGTCAGGCTACCTACCACCCCTCTGGCTCAGTGTGTCAGGCTACTTACCACCCCTCTGGTTCAGTGGGTCAGGCTACCTACCTACCACCCCTCTGGCTCAGTGTGTCAGGCTACCTACCTATCACGTCCATACAGTATTCTCCACATAGCTCATCCTATATAACTACTGTTGTCCAAACAGTATTCTCCACATATCTCATCCAATATAACTACTGCTGTCCATACAGTATTCTTCACATAGTTCATCCTATATAACTACTGCTGTACATACAGTATTCTCCACATATCTCATCCTATATAACTACTGCTGTACTGTACATTAAGAATCTAAATGATTATGCAGAATTCTGCCAGTCTATGTGAGTGGACCTCACACAACACAACACTGAGGCTGCCATCTTGAAGTCTCGATCCTCTCGTAGACAAGACAACACTGAGGCTGCCATCTTGAAGTCTCGATCCTCTCGTGGACAACACAACACTGAGGCTTCCATCTTGAAGTCTCGATCCTCTCGTAGACAAGACAACACTGAGGCTTCCATCTTGAAGTCTCAATCCTCTCGTAGACAACACAACACTGAGGCGTCCATCTTGAAGTCTCGATCCTCTCGTAGACAAGACAACACTGAGGCTTCCATCTTGAAGTCTCGATCCTCTCGTAGACAAGACAACACTGAGGCGTCCATCTTGAAGTCTCGATCCTCTGGTAGACAACACAACACTGAGGCGTCCATCTTGAAGTCTCGATCCTCTCGTAGACAAGACAACACTGAGGCTGCCATCTTGAAGTCTCGATCCTCTCGTAGACAAGACAACACTGAGGCGTCCATCTTGAAGTCTCGATCCTCTCGTAGACAAGACAACACTGAGGCGTCCATCTTGAAGTCTCGATCCTCTCGTAGACAACACAACACTGAGGCGTCCATCTTGAAGTCTCGATCCTCTGGTAGACAACACAACACTGAGGCGTCCATCTTGAAGTCTCGATCCTCTCGTAGACAAGACAACACTGAGGCTGCCATCTTGAAGTCTCGATCCTCTCGTAGACAAGACAACACTGAGGCGTCCATCTTGAAGTCTCGATCCTCTGGTAGACAACACAACACTGAGGCTTCCATCTTGAAGTCTCGATCCTCTCGTAGACAAGACAACACTGAGGCGTCCATCTTGAAGTCTCGATCCTCTCGTAGACAAGACAACACTGAGGCGTCCATCTTGAAGTCTCGATCCTCTCAGACAACACAACACTGAGGCGTCCATCTTGAAGTCTCGATCCTCTGGTAGACAACACAACACTGAGGCGTCCATCTTGAAGTCTCGATCCTCTCGTAGACAAGACAACACTGAGGCTGCCATCTTGAAGTCTCGATCCTCTCGGAGACAAGACAACACTGAGGCGTCCATCTTGAAGTCTCGATCCTCTGGTAGACAACACAACACTGAGGCTTCCATCTTGAAGTCTCGATCCTCTCGTAGACAAGACAACACTGAGGCGTCCATCTTGAAGTCTCGATCCTCTCGTAGACAAGACATGCATAAAACCGCTGTGGGGCAAGAAGAACCTGGCCCTTGGTCAGCAGCAATACAGTTCAGTACATAGCACATCAACACCCCCCTCCCCTCCCTCTACCCCTTACACACACACACACACACACACACACACACACACACACACACACACACTAACCAGCTTACTTCATGCTTCCGTGAGCATACGGACAGAGGGATGCTGAGAGGAGAGGAGACAGGACCAGGCTGTAAAGAGGAGACAGGGACCATGCTGTATAGAGGAGACAGGGACCATGCTGTATAGAGGAGACAGGGACCATGCTGTATAGAGGAGACAGGGACCATGCTGTATAGAGGAGACAGGACCATGCTGTATAGAGGAGACAGGGACCATGCTGTATAGAGGAGACAGGGACCATGCTGTATAGAGGAGACAGGGACCATGCTGTATAGAGGAGACAGGGACCATGCTGTATAGAGGAGACAGGGACCATGCTGTATAGAGGAGACAGGGACCATGCTGTATAGAGGAGACAGGCTGTAAAGAGGAGACAGGGACCATGCTGTATAGAGGAGACAGGGACCATGCTGTAAAGAGGAGACAGGGACCAGGCTGTATAGAGGAGACAGGGACCATGCTGTATAGAGGAGACAGGACCAGGCTGTAAAGAGGAGACAGGGACCATGCTGTATAGAGGAGACAGGGACCATGATGTAAAGAGGAGACAGGGACCATGCTGTATAGAGGAGACAGGGACCATGCTGTATAGAGGAGACAGGACCATGCTGTATAGAGGAGACAGGACCATGCTGTATAGAGGAGACAGGCTGTATAGAGGAGACAGGGACCATGCTGTATAGAGGAGACAGGGACCATGCTGTAAAGAGGAGACAGGCTGTATAGAGGAGACAGGACCATGCTGTATAGAGGAGACAGGGACCATGCTGTATAGAGGAGACAGGACCATGCTGTATAGAGGAGACAGGGACCATGCTGTATAGAGGAGACAGGGACCATGCTGTATAGAGGAGACAGGGACCATGCTGTATAGAGGAGACAGGGACCATGCTGTATAGAGGAGACAGGGACCATGCTGTATAGAGGAGACAGGCTGTAAAGAGGAGACAGGGACCATGCTGTATAGAGGAGACAGGGACCATGCTGTATAGAGGAGACATGACCATGCTGTATAGAGGAGACAGGACCATGCTGTATAGAGGAGACAGGGACCATGCTGTAAAGAGGAGACAGGGACCATGCTGTATAGAGGAGACAGGGACCATGCTGTATAGAGGAGACAGGCTGTAAAGAGGAGACAGGGACCATGCTGTATAGAGGAGACAGGCTGTAAAGAGGAGACAGGGACCATGCTGTATAGAGGAGACAGGGACCATGCTGTATAGAGGAGACAGGGACCATGCTGTATAGAAGAGACAGGGACCATGCTGTATAGAGGAGACAGGGACCATGCTGTATAGAGGAGACAGGGACCATGCTGTATAGAGGAGACAGGGACCATGCTGTATAGAGGAGACAGGGACCATGCTGTATAGAGGAGACAGGCTGTAAAGAGGAGACAGGGACCATGCTGTATAGAGGAGACAGGGACCATGCTGTAAAGAGGAGACAGGGACCAGGCTGTATAGAGGAGACAGGGACCATGCTGTATAGAGGAGACAGGACCAGGCTGTAAAGAGGAGACAGGGACCATGCTGTATAGAGGAGACAGGGACCATGCTGTATAGAGGAGACAGGGACCATGCTGTATAGAGGAGACAGGGACCATGCTGTATAGAGGAGACAGGGACCAGGCTGTATAGAGGAGACAGGGACCATGCTGTATAGAGGAGACAGGACCATGCTGTATAGAGGAGACAGGGACCAGGCTGTATAGAGGAGACAGGACCATGCTGTATAGAGGAGACAGGGACCATGCTGTATAGAGGAGACAGGGACCATGCTGTATAGAGGAGACAGGGACCAGGCTGTAAAGAGGAGACAGGGACCATGCTGTATAGAGGAGACAGGGACCATGCTGTAAAGAGGAGACAGGGACCATGCTGTATAGAGGAGACAGGGACCATGCTGTATAGAGGAGACAGGGACCATGCTGTATAGAGGAGACAGGGACCATGCTGTAAAGAGGAGACAGGGACCATGCTGTATAGAGGAGACAGGGACCATGCTGTATAGAGGAGACAGGGACCATGCTGTATAGAGGAGACAGGGACCATGCTGTATAGAGGAGACAGGACCATGCTGTATAGAGGAGACAGGACCATGCTGTATAGAGGAGACAGGGACCATGCTGTATAGAGGAGACAGGGACCATGCTGTAAAGAGGAGACAGGGACCATGCTGTATAGAGGAGACATGATGTAAAGAGGAGACAGGGGCCATGCTGTATAGAGGAGACAGGGACCATGCTGTAAAGAGGAGACAGGGACCATGCTGTATAGAGGAGACAGGGACCATGCTGTAAAGAGGAGACAGGGACCATGCTGTATAGAGGAGACAGGGACCAGGCTGTATAGAGGAGACAGGGACCATGCTGTAAAGAGGAGACAGGGACCATGCTGTATAGAGGAGACAGGACCAGGCTGTATAGAGGAGACAGGGACCATGCTGTAAAGAGGAGACAGGGACCATGCTGTATAGAGGAGACAGGACCATGCTGTAAAGAGGAGACAGGGACCATGCTGTATAGAGGAGACAGGACCATGCTGTATAGAGGAGACAGGGACCAGGCTGTAAAGAGGAGACAGGGACCATGCTGTAAAGAGGAGACAGGGACCATGCTGTATAGAGGAGACAGGGACCAGGCTGTATAGAGGAGACAGGGACCATGCTGTATAGAGGAGACAGGGACCATGCTGTATAGAGGAGACAGGGACCAGGCTGTATAGAGGAGACAGGGACCATGCTGTATAGAGGAGACAGGGACCATGCTGTATAGAGGAGACAGGGACCAGGCTGTATAGAGGAGACAGGGACCATGCTGTATAGAGGAGACAGGACCATGCTGTATAGAGGAGACAGGGACCAGGCTGTATAGAGGAGACAGGACCATGCTGTATAGAGGAGACAGGGACCATGCTGTATAGAGGAGACAGGGACCATGCTGTATAGAGGAGACAGGGACCAGGCTGTAAAGAGGAGACAGGGACCATGCTGTATAGAGGAGGCAGGGACCAGGCTGTATAGAGGAGACAGGGACCATGCTGTATAGAGGAGGCAGGGACCATGCTGGGAGGATAAAGGGATGGAGGATGGAGAGGGACAGCCAGATCACATCTTCGTCTCTCCATCACCCCATCCACTATTCTGTGCCCTGTCTGCGGAGGAGCACACTAAGTATCTCAGCCCCCCTACCCCTTCCCCCCATCCCCCCATCCCCCCTTCTACTCTTGGTAATACATTGACCCCCTGGGATTGACATCAATGGGAGGTGAACCCACCACCACTCCTACCCTCAGGCCCTTCTCTTCAACAACCAACCCCCACCCCCTTCCTCTACCTCCTACTTCCCCATTCTAGAGTCTTTAGGGAGAGGGAAATGGAAAAATGTTAGAACGGAAATGGAATGAACTCATGAATCATTTGGAAGCCTGAAAGAGAGACCTCTGACCTCTGACAAATCTTAACACGTTTAGACCAATCCCTGCTACTCTAACCTGGACTTCCTCGCTTCTGCTTATTATCATCACTAGTCACTAACGTCTTGTCAATAACGTATTGTCACTAACGTCTTGTCAGTAATGTCTTGTCAGTCATGTAATGTCATGTCACTTCATCTCAATAATGTCTTGTCAGTAATGTCATGTCACTAATGTCTTGTCACTAATGTCATATCAGTAATGTCAGTAATGTCTTGTCAGTAATGTCTTGTCACTAATGTCATATCAGTAATGTTAGTAATGTCATGTCAGTATTGTCTTGTCAGTAATGTCATGTCTGTAATGTCATGTCAGTAATGTCATGTCAGTAATGTCATGTCAGTAATGTCATGTCTGTAATGTCATGTCAGTAATGTCATGTCAGTAATGTCATGTCTGTAATGTCATGTCTGTAATGTCATGTCAGTAATGTCATGTCAGTAATGTCATGTCTGTAATGTCATGTCAGTAATGTCATGTCTGTAATGTCAGTAATGTCATGTCAGTAATGTCATGTCAGTAATGTCATGTCTGTAATGTCATGTCTGTAATGTCATGTCTGTAATGTCATGTTAGTAATGTCATGTCTGTAATGTCATGTCTGTAATGTCAGTAATGTCATGTCAGTAATGTCATGTCTGTAATGTCATGTCTGTAATGTCATGTCTGTAATGTCATGTTAGTAATGTCATGTCTGTAATGTCATGTCTGTAATGTCATGTCAGTAATGTCATGTCAGTAATCTCATGTCTGTAATGTCATGTCTGTAATGTCATGTCAGTATTGTCTTGTCAGGAATGTCATGTCTGTAATGTCATGTCTGTAATGTCATGTTAGTAATGTCATGTCTGTAATGTCATGTCTGTAATGTCATGTCACTAATGTCATGTCAGTAATGTCATGTCACTAATGTCATGTCAGTAATGTCATGTCAGTAATGTCATGTCTGTAATGTCATGTCTGTAATGTCATGTCAGTAGTGTAACGTCCTCCAGCCCCTGTTACGCTTCGAACTCACCGACAGCGTTATTGCATTTTGGTACACCAGAATGACATTAATTTCCAATGAAACGCTGCGTTTGCCTTGCAGTGTGGTGCATATGTTGGATGTATTGAACGTATGGGTCAAAGTCTTATGGCTCGGGGGTAGAAGCTGTTTAAAAGCCTCTTGGACCTAGACTTGGCGCTCCGGTACTGCTTGCCGTGCGGTAGCAGAGAGAACAGTCTATTACTAGAGTGGCTGGAGTCTTTGACAATTTTTAGGGCCTTCCTCTGACACCGCCTGGTATAGAGGTCCTGGATGGCATGAAGCTTGGCCCCAGTGATGATCTGGGCCGTTCGCACTACCCTCTGTAGTGCCTTGTGGTCGGAGGCCGAGCAGTTGCCATACCCGGCAGTGATGCAACCAGTCAGTATACTCTCGATGGTGCAGCTGTAGAACCGTTTGAGGATCTGAAGACCAATGCCAAATATTTTCAGTCTCCTGAGGGGGAATAGGTTTTGTCGTGACCTCTTCACGACTGTTTTGGTGTGCTTGGACCATGTTAGTTTGTTGGTGATGTGGACACCAAGGAACTTGAAGCTCTCAACCTGCTCCACTACAGCCCCGTCGATGAGAATGGGGGCGTGCTCTGTCCTCCTTTTCCTGTAGTCCACAATCAACCTCCTTTGTCTTGATCACATTGAGGGAGAGGTTATTGTCCTGGCACCACACGGCCAGATCTCTGACCTCCTCCCTATAGGCTCTCGTTGCTGTCGGCGATCAGGCCTACCACTGTTGTGTCATCAGCAAACTTAATGATGGTGCTGGAGTTGTGCGTAGCCACGCAGTTATGAGTGAGTAGGGCGTACAGGAGGGGACTGAGCACACACCCCTGAGGGGCCCCTGTGTTGCAAATCAGCGTGGCAGATGTGTTGTTGCATACCTTTACCACCTGGGAGCGGCCTGTCAGGAAGTCCAGAATTCAGTTGCAGAGGGAGGTGTTCAGTCCCAGGGTCCTTAGCTTAGTGATGAGCTTTGAGGGGGCTATGGTGTTGAACGATGAGCTGTAGTCAATGAATAGCATTCTCAGATAGGTGTTCCTTTTGTCCATGTGAGAAAGGGTAGTGTGGAGTGTAATAGAGATTGCATCATCTGGGGATCTGTTGGGGCGGTATGCAAATTGGAGTGGGTCTAGGGTTTCTGGGATAATGGTGTTGATGTGAGCCATGACCAGCCTTTCAAAGGACTTCATGGCTACAGACGTGAGTGCTACAGGGTCGGTAGTCATTTAGGCAGTTTAACTTAATGTTCTTGGGCACAGGGACTATGGTGGTCTGCTTAAAACATGTTGGTATTACAGACTCAGACAGGGAGAGGTTGAAAATGTTAGCGAAGACACTTGCCAGTTGGTCAGCGCATGCTCGCAGTTACACGTCCCTGTAATCCGTCTGGCCCTGCGGCCTTGTGAATGTTGACCTGTTGAAAGGTCTTACTCACATCGGCTGCGGAGTGCGTGATCACACAGTATTTGCCTAGAAGCGAGCATATAAGTAGTTTAGCTCGTCTGGTAGGCTCGTGTCACTGGGCAGCTCTCGGCTGCGCTTCCGTTTGTCATCTGTAATGGTTTGCAATCCCTGCCACAGGGCTGTCAGAGTCGGTGTAGTACGATCCGATCTTAGAACTGTATTGACGGTTTGCCTGTTTGACTCTTCGTCAGAGGGCATAGCAGGATTTATTATAAGCTTCCTGGTTAGAGTCCCGCTCTTTGAAAGCGGCAGCTCTAGGTTTTAGCTCAGTGCGGATGCTGCCTGTAATCCATGGCTTCTGGTTGGGGTATGTACGTACAGTCACTGTGGGGACGACGTCATCATTGCACTTGTTGATGAAGCCAATGACTGATGTGGTGTACTCCTCAATGCCATCAGAGGAATCCCGAACATATTCCAGTCTGTGCTGCAAAACAGTCCTGTAGTTTAGCATCTGCTTCATCTGACCACTTTTTTATTGATCTAGTCACTGGTGTTTCCTGCTTTAATTTTTGCTTGTAAGCAGGAATCAGGAGGATATAATCATGGTCAGATTTGCTGAAAGGAGGGCGGGGGAGAGCTTTGTATGTGTCTCTCTGTGGGGAGTATAGGTGGTCCAGAGTTATTTTCCCTCTGGTTGCACATTTAACATGCTGATATAAATTTGGTAAAACAGATTTAATTTTCCCTGAATTAAAGTCCCCGGCTACTAGGAGCACCATCTCTGGGTGAGTGTTCTCTTGTTTGCTTATGGCAGACTACAGCTCATTCAATCCTGTCTTAGTGCCTCTGTCTGTGGTGGTATGTAAACAGCTACGAAGATTACAGAAGATTACAGATGAAAACTCTCTCGGTAGGTAGTGTGGTCTACAGCTTATCATGAGATACTCTACCTCGGGTGAGCAATAGCTCGAGACTTCCTTCGATATTGTGCACCAGCTGTTGTTGACAAAAATACATAGACTGCTGCCCCTTGTCTTACCAGACGCTGCTGTTCTATCCTGCCGGTTCAGCGTATAACCAGCCATCTGTATGTTGATATTGTTGTCGTTCATCCACGACTTTGTGAAGCATAAGACGTTACAGTTTTCAATGTCCCGTTCGCAGTTTAATCTTTCTCGTAACTCGTCGATTTTATTCTCCAAAGATTGCACGTTTGCTAGCAGAATGGAGGGAAGTGGGGGTTTATTCGATTGTCTACGAATTCTCAGAAGACAGCCCGCTCTTCGGCCCCTGTCTCTCCGCCTCCTCTTCATGCAGATCACAGGGATCGGGGTCTGTTCCCGAGGAAGCAGTATATCCTTCTTCATCTTTGTCACGTTCGTCGTAACGAGGAGACCAACGAGCAGCGTGATTGGAATACATTCTTAGTTTATTAAAACAAAGAACACTTAAACAAACTAACAAAACAACAAAACGAGCGTGAAGCTATAAACAACTAGTGCTGACATGCACATTTTTCACAATGATTATTTCACGAAACACCCAGGACCAAAACCAAGCTTTAGTTAACCCTCTCCTCTCTCCTCCTCCATCGTGTGTCCAGTCAATAACCTGGGAGACGGGGAAGTTTAGAGGGAGGTCAACGATCTGTGGTGCTGTGGAGTTATTGTGCTAAACTCACAAAAGCCACAGTACACAGAGAGGACTGATGGAGACCAAATGTTATCAGAAGATATTGATCCCGCCATCTCATCAGTTC
>NW_027038999.1:35000-43907 GCF_034236695.1 Oncorhynchus nerka
ATGGATATTAATGCTAAACATATTGTTTCCCCCAGACGCGATAAATCGCTGTGAAGCGTTACACTGGCACTGTCCCTGCGTCCCAAATGCCCCCCTATTCCCTACATAGATGGCCCCTTATTCCCTACATAGATGGCCCCTTATTCCCTACATCGATGGCCCCTTATTCCCTACATAGATTGCCCCTTATTCCCTACATAGATGGCCCCTTATTCCCTACATAGATGGCCCCTTTTTCCCTACAAAGATGGGCCCCTTATTCCCTACATAGATGGCCCCTTATTCCCTATATAGATGGCCCCTTATTCCCTATATAGATGGCCCCTTATTCCCTACATAGATTGCCCCTTATTCCCTACAAAGATTTGCCCCTTATTCCCTACATAGATGGCTCCTTATTCCCTATATAGATGGCCCCTTATTCCCTATATAGATGGCCCCTTATTCCCTACATAGATGGCCCCTTATTCCCTACATAGATGGCCCCTTATTCCCTCCAAAGATGGCCCCTTATTCCCTACATAGATGGTCCCCTTATTCCCTACATAGATGGCCCCTTATTCCCTACATAGATGGCCCCTTATTCCCTACACAGATGGCCCCTTATTCCCTACAAAGTTCACTATTTATTTGCCTTATATGCGTGGCTATTGGCCCTGGTCAAAATTAGAGCACTAGGGGGTAGTGTGCCATTTGGGAGGATGTCAGCTCCACTGTGCAGGAGGACGAAGGAAGTCAAGCAGACTGAAATGATGTGTGAGCAGGAAGCGAAGGGAGGGGCGGGGGGTTGAGGAGACTATTCAGTTTGTTGTTTTCTCGTTTTCTAAACTATGGCTGTCGGATTTACTCGACATGGATGATTCCCTCATATTTATCTCCAAGATCACAAAAACACCAGAATCACAAATACCCCAAGATCACAAAGACACCGAGATCACAAAGACACCGAGACACAGAGATCACAAAGACACAGAGACACAGAGATCACAAAGACACAGAGACACAGAGATCACAAAGACACCGAGACACAGAGATCACAAAGACACCGAGACACAGAGATCACAAAGACACAGAGACACAGAGATCACAAAGACACAGAGACACAGAGATCACAAAGTAATTTAGTCTTAGTGAGCTTAGAGTCTTTGTGACCTTTACTCTACAACTACATCAGTCGTATTGTGGACAGTATTCATTAGTGACTCTCTACAACTACATCAGTGGTATTGTGGACAGTATTCATTAGTGACCCTCTACAACTACATCAGTCGTATTGTGGACAGTATTCATTAGTGAGGTGACCCTCTACAACTACATCAGTCGTATTGTGGACAGTATTCATTAGTGACCCTCTACAACTACATCAGTCGTATTGTGGACAGTATTCATTAGTGAGGTGACCCTCTACAACTACATCAGTCGTATTGTGGACAGTATTCATTAGTGAGGTGACCCTCTACAACTACATCAGTCGTATTGTGGACAGTATTCATTAGTGACCCTCTACAACTACATCAGTCGTATTGTGGACAGTATTCATTAGTGACCCTCTACAACTACATCAGTATTGTGGACAGTATTCATTAGTGACCCTCTACAACTACATCAGTGGTATTGTGGACAGTATTCATTAGTGAGGTGACCCTCTACAACTACATCAGTCGTATTGTGGACAGTATTCATTAGTGACCCTCTACAACTACATCAGTGGTATTGTGGACAGTATTCATTAGTGAGGTGACCTCTACAACTACATCAGTATATTGTGGACAGTATTCATTAGTGACCCTCTACAACTACATCAGTCGTTATATTGTGGACAGTATTCATTAGTGACCCTCTACAACTACATCAGTCGTATTGTGGACAGTATTCATTAGTGACCCTCTACAACTACATCAGTCGTATTGTGGACAGTATTCATTAGTGAGGTGACCCTCTACAACTACATCAGTCGTATTGTGGACAGTATTCATTAGTGACCCTCTACAACTACATCAGTCGTATTGTGGACAGTATTCATTAGTGAGGTGACCCTCTACAACTACATCAGTCGTATTGTGGACAGTATTCATTAGTGACCCTCTACAACTACATCAGTCGTATTGTGGACAGTATTCATTAGTGACCCTCTACAACTACATCAGTCGTATTGTGGACAGTATTCATTTAGTGACCCTCTACAACTACATCAGTCGTATTGTGGACAGTATTCATTAGTGACCCTCTACAACTACATCAGTATTGTGGACAGTATTCATTAGTGACCCTCTACAACTACATCAGTGGTATTGTGGACAGTATTCATTAGTGAGGTGACCCTCTACAACTACATCAGTCGTATTGTAGACAGTATTCATTAGTGACCTCTACAACTACATCAGTCGTATTGTGGACAGTATTCATTAGTGAGGTGACCCTCTACAACTACATCAGTCGTATTGTGGACAGTATTCATTAGTGACCCTCTACAACTACATCAGTCGTATTGTGGACAGTATTCATTAGTGACCCTCTACAACTACATCAGTCGTATTGTGGACAGTATTCATTAGTGACCCTCTACAACTACATCAGTTATATTGTGGACAGTATTCATTAGTGACCCTCTACAACTACATCAGTCGTATTGTGGACAGTATTCATTAGTGAGGTGACCCTCTACAACTACATCAGTTATATTGTGGACAGTATTCATTAGTGACCCTCTACAACTACATCAGTCGTATTGTGGACAGTATTCATTAGTGAGGTGACCCTCTACAACTACATCAGTGGTATTGTGGACAGTATTCATTAGTGACCCTCTACAACTACATCAGTCGTATTGTGGACAGTATTCATTAGTGAGGTGACCTCTACAACTACATCAGTCGTATTGTGGACAGTATTCATTAGTGACCCTCTACAACTACATCAGTGGTATTGTGGACAGTATTCATTAGTGACCCTCTACAACTACATCAGTGGTATTGTGGACAGTATTCATTAGTGACCCTCTACAACTACATCAGTGGTATTGTGGACAGTATTCATTAGTGAGGTGACCCTCTACAACTACATCAGTCGTATTGTGGACAGTATTCATTAGTGACCCTCTACAACTACATCAGTCGTATTGTGGACAGTATTCATTAGTGAGGTGACCCTCTACAACATCACATCAGTATTCATTAGTGACAGTATTATTAGTGACCCTCTACAACTACATCAGTCGTATTGTGGACAGTATTCATTAGTGAGGTGACCCTCTACAACTACATCAGTCGTATTGTGGACAGTATTCATTAGTGACCTCTACAACTACATCAGTCGTATTGTGGACAGTATTCATTAGTGAGGTGACCTCTACAACTACATCAGTCGTATTGTGGACAGTATTCATTAGTGACCCTCTACAACTACATCAGTCGTATTGTGGACAGTATTCATTAGTGACCTCTACAACTACATCAGTTATTGTGGACAGTATTCATTAGTGACCCTCTACAACTACATCAGTGGTATTGTGGACAGTATTCATTAGTGAGGTGACCCTCTACAACTACATCAGTCGTATTGTGGACAGTATTCATTAGTGACCCTCTACAACTACATCAGTCGTATTGTGGACAGTATTCATTAGTGAGGTGACCTCTACAACTACATCAGTCGTATTGTGGACAGTATTCATTAGTGACCCTCTACAACTACATCAGTCGTATTGTGGACAGTATTCATTAGTGACCCTCTACAACTACATCAGTCGTATTGTGGACAGTATTCATTAGTGACCCTCTACAACTACATCAGTCGTATTGTGGACAGTATTCATTAGTGAGGTGACCCTCTACAACTACATCAGTCGTATTGTGGACAGTATTCATTAGTGACCCTCTACAACTACATCAGTCGTATTGTGGACAGTATTCATTAGTGAGGTGACCCTCTACAACTACATCAGTCGTATTGTGGACAGTATTCATTAGTGACCCTCTACAACTACATCAGTCGTATTGTGGACAGTATTCATTAGTGACCCTCTACAACTACATCAGTCGTATTGTGGACAGTATTCATTAGTGACCCTCTACAACTACATCAGTCGTATTGTGGACAGTATTCATTAGTGACCTCTACAACTACATCAGTCGTATTGTGGACAGTATTCATTAGTGACCCTCTACAACTACATCAGTGGTATTGTGGACAGTATTCATTAGTGAGGTGACCCTCTACAACTACATCAGTCGTATTGTGGACAGTATTCATTAGTGACCCTCTACAACTACATCAGTCGTATTGTGGACAGTATTCATTAGTGAGGTGACCCTCTACAACTACATCAGTCGTATTGTGGACAGTATTCATTAGTGACCCTCTACAACTACATCAGTCGTATTGTGGACAGTATTCATTAGTGACCCTCTACAACTACATCAGTCGTATTGTGGACAGTATTCATTAGTGACCCTCTACAACTACATCAGTCGTATTGTGGACAGTATTCATTAGTGACCCTCTACAACTACATCAGTCGTATTGTGGACAGTATTCATTAGTGAGGTGACCCTCTACAACTACATCAGTCGTATTGTGGACAGTATTCATTAGTGACCCTCTACAACTACATCAGTCGTATTGTGGACAGTATTCATTAGTGAGGTGACCCTCTACAACTACATCAGTCGTATTGTGGACAGTATTCATTAGTGACCCTCTACAACTACATCAGTCGTATTGTGGACAGTATTCATTAGTGAGGTGACCCTCTACAACTACATCAGTCGTATTGTGGACAGTATTCATTAGTGACCCTCTACAACTACATCAGTCGTATTGTGGACAGTATTCATTAGTGACCCTCTACAACTACATCAGTCGTATTGTGGACAGTATTCATTAGTGACCCTCTACAACTACATCAGTGGTATTGTGGACAGTATTCATTAGTGAGGTGACCCTCTACAACTACATCAGTCGTATTGTGGACAGTATTCATTAGTGACCCTCTACAACTACATCAGTCGTATTGTGGACAGTATTCATTAGTGAGGTGACCCTCTACAACTACATCAGTCGTATTGTGGACAGTATTCATTAGTGACCCTCTACAACTACATCAGTCGTATTGTGGACAGTATTCATTAGTGACCCTCTACAACTACATCAGTCGTATTGTGGACAGTATTCATTAGTGACCCTCTACAACTACATCAGTGGTATTGTGGACAGTATTCATTAGTGAGGTGACCCTCTACAACTACATCAGTCGTATTGTAGACAGTATTCATTAGTGACCCTCTACAACTACATCAGTCGTATTGTGGACAGTATTCATTAGTGAGGTGACCCTCTACAACTACATCAGTCGTATTGTGGACAGTATTCATTAGTGACCCTCTACAACTACATCAGTCGTATTGTGGACAGTATTCATTAGTGACCCTCTACAACTACATCAGTCGTATTGTGGACAGTATTCATTAGTGACCCTCTACAACTACATCAGTCGTATTGTGGACAGTATTCATTAGTGACCCTCTACAACTACATCAGTGGTATTGTGGACAGTATTCATTAGTGAGGTGACCCTCTACAACTACATCAGTCGTATTGTAGACAGTATTCATTAGTGACCCTCTACAACTACATCAGTCGTATTGTGGACAGTATTCATTAGTGAGGTGACCCTCTACAACTACATCAGTCGTATTGTGGACAGTATTCATTAGTGACCCTCTACAACTACATCAGTCGTATTGTGGACAGTATTCATTAGTGACCCTCTACAACTACATCAGTCGTATTGTGGACAGTATTCATTAGTGAGGTGACCCTCTACAACTACATCAGTCGTATTGTGGACAGTATTCATCAGTGAGGTGACCCTCTACAACTACATCAGTCGTATTGTGGACAGTATTCATTAGTGAGGTGACCTCTACAACTACATCAGTCGTATTGTGGACAGTATTCATTAGTGACCCTCTACAACTACATCAGTCGTATTGTGGACAGTATTCATCAGTGAGTGACCCTCTACAACTACATCAGTCGTATTGTGGACAGTATTCATTAGTGACCCTCTACAACTACATCAGTCGTATTGTGGACAGTATTCATTAGTGACCTCTACAACTACATCAGTCGTATTGTGGACAGTATTCATTAGTGAGGTGACCCTCTACAACTACATCAGTGGTATTGTGGACAGTATTCATTAGTGACCCTCTACAACTACATCAGTCGTATTGTAGACAGTATTCATTAGTGACTCTCTACAACTACATCAGTCGTATTGTGGACAGTATTCATTAGTGACTCTCTACAACTACATCAGTCGTATTGTAGACAGTATTCATTAGTGAGGTGACCCTCTACAACTACATCAGTCGTATTGTGGACAGTATTCATTAGTGAGGTGACCCTCTACAACTACATCAGTCGTATTGTGGACAGTATTCATTAGTGAGGTGACCCTCTACAACTACATCAGTCGTATTGTGGACAGTATTCATTAGTGAGGTGACCCTCTACAACTACATCAGTCGTATTGTGGACAGTATTCATTAGTGACCCTCTACAACTACATCAGTCGTATTGTGGACAGTATTCATTAGTGACCCTCTACAACTACATCAGTCGTATTGTGGACAGTATTCATTAGTGACCCTCTACAACTACATCAGTCGTATTGTGGACAGTATTCATTAGTGACCCTCTACAACTACATCAGTCGTATTGTGGACAGTATTCATCAGTGAGGTGACCCTCTACAACTACATCAGTCGTATTGTGGACAGTATTCATTAGTGACCCTCTACAACTACATCAGTCGTATTGTGGACAGTATTCATTAGTGAGGTGACCCTCTACAACTACATCAGTCGTATTGTGGACAGTATTCATTAGTGACCCTCTACAACTACATCAGTCGTATTGTGGACAGTATTCATTAGTGACCCTCTACAACTACATCAGTCGTATTGTGGACAGTATTCATTAGTGACCCTCTACAACTACATCAGTCGTATTGTGGACAGTATTCATTAGTGACCCTCTACAACTACATCAGTGGTATTGTGGACAGTATTCATTAGTGAGGTGACCCTCTACAACTACATCAGTCGTATTGTGGACAGTATTCATTAGTGAGGTGACCCTCTACAACTACATCAGTGGTATTGTGGACAGTATTCATTAGTGACCCTCTACAACTACATCAGTCGTATTGTAGACAGTATTCATTAGTGACTCTCTACAACTACATCAGTCGTATTGTGGACAGTATTCATTAGTGAGGTGACCCTCTACAACTACATCAGTCGTATTGTGGACAGTATTCATTAGTGAGGTGACCCTCTACAACTACATCAGTCGTATTGTGGACAGTATTCATTAGTGAGGTGATCCTCTACAACTACATCAGTCGTATTGTGGACAGTATTCATTAGTGACCCTCTACAACTACATCAGTCGTATTGTAGACAGTATTCATTAGTGACCCTCTACAACTACATCAGTCGTATTGTGGACAGTATTCATTAGTGACTCTCTACAACTACATCAGTCGTATTGTGGACAGTATTCATTAGTGACCCTCTACAACTACATCAGTCGTATTGTGGACAGTATTCATTAGTGACCCTCTACAACTACATCAGTCGTATTGTAGACAGTATTCATTAGTGACCCTCTACAACTACATCAGTCGTATTGTAGACAGTATTCATTAGTGAGGTGACCCTCTACAACTACATCAGTCGTATTGTGGACAGTATTCATTAGTGACCCTCTACAACTACATCAGTCGTATTGTGGACAGTATTCATTAGTGACCCTCTACAACTACATCAGTCGTATTGTGGACAGTATTCATTAGTGACCCTCTACAACTACATCAGTCATATTGTGGACAGTATTCATTAGTGAGGTGACCCTCTACAACTACATCAGTGGTATTGTGGACAGTATTCATTAGTGACCCTCTACAACTACATCAGTCGTATTGTAGACAGTATTCATTAGTGACTCTCTACAACTACATCAGTCGTATTGTGGACAGTATTCATTAGTGACCCTCTACAACTACATCAGTCGTATTGTGGACAGTATTCATTAGTGACCCTCTACAACTACATCAGTCGTATTGTAGACAGTATTCATTAGTGACTCTCTACAACTACATCAGTCGTATTGTGGACAGTATTCATTAGTGACCCTCTACAACTACATCAGTCGTATTGTGGACAGTATTCATTAGTGAGGTGACCCTCTACAACTACATCAGTCGTATTGTGGACAGTATTCATTAGTGAGGTGACCCTCTACAACTACATCAGTCATATTGTGGACAGTATTCATTAGTGAGGTGACCTCTACAACTACATCAGTCGTATTGTGGACAGTATTCATTAGTGACCCTCTACAACTACATCAGTCGTATTGTGGACAGTATTCATTAGTGACCCTCTACAACTACATCAGTCGTATTGTGGACAGTATTCATTAGTGACTCTCTACAACTACATCAGTCGTATTGTGGACAGTATTCATTAGTGAGGTGACCCTCTACAACTACATCAGTCGTATTGTAGACAGTATTCATTAGTGACCCTCTACAACTACATCAGTCGTATTGTAGACAGTATTCATTAGTGAGGTGACCCTCTACAACTACATCAGTGGTATTGTGGACAGTATTCATTAGTGACTCTACATCACAACTACATCACATCAGATTGTGGACAGTATTCATTAGTGAGGTGACCTCTACAACTACATCAGTCGTATTCATTAGTTGTGGACAGTATTCATTAGTGAGGTGACCCTCTACAACTACATCAGTCGTATTGTGGACAGTATTCATTAGTGACCCTCTACAACTACATCAGTCGTATTGTGGACAGTATTCATTAGTGACCC
>NW_027039000.1:0-2500 GCF_034236695.1 Oncorhynchus nerka
CTGTCAGGCCCGGTAGAGAAGCCCTCTCCCTCCTACAGTATCAGCTGCCCTCAGGCCCAGCCCGTAGAAGCCCCTCCCTCCTGCCAGATGCCCTGGCCCTAGAGATTCCCCCTCCTACAGTATCAGCTGTCAGGCCCGGTAGAGATGCCCTGCCCTCTCCTCCTACAGTATCAGCTGTCAGGCCCGGCAGAGATGCCCCTCTCCCTCCTACAGTATCAGCTGTCAGGCCCGGTAGAGATGCCCCTCTCCTCCTACAGTATCAGCTGTCAGGCCTCGGTAGAGATGCCCTCTCCCTCCTACAGTATCAGCTGTCAGGGCCTCAGAGATGCCCTGCCCTTTCCCTCCTACAGTATCAGCTGTCAGGCCCGGTAGAGATGCCCTGCCCCTCTCCCTCCTACAGTATCAGCTGTCAGGCCCGGTAGAGATGCCCTGTCGCTCTCCCTCCTACAGTATCAGCTGTCAGGCCCGGTAGAGATGCCCTGCCCCTCTCCCTCCTACAGTATCAGCTGTCAGGCCCGGTAGAGATGCCCTGCCCCTCTCCCTCCTACAGTATCAGCTGTCAGGCCCGGTAGAGATGCCCTGCCCCTCTCCCTCCTACAGGAAGAACAGTCAGGCCCGGTAGAGAAGCCCCTCTCCCTCCTACAGGAAGAACTGTCAGGCCCGGTAGAGAAGCCCCTCTCCCTCCTACAGGAAGAATGGTCAGGCCCGGTAGAGAAGCACCTCTCCCTCCTACAGTATGAACTGTCAGGCCCGGTAGAGAAGCCCCTCTCCCTCCTACAGGAAGAACTGTCAGGCCCGGTAGAGAAGCCCCTCTCCCTCCTACAGGAAGAACTGTCAGGCCCGGTAGAGAAGCCCCACTCCCTCCTACAGGAAGAACTGTCAGGCCCGGTAGAGAAGCCCCACTCCCTCCTACAGGAAGAACTGTCAGGCCCGGTAGAGAAGCCCCACTCCCTCCTACAGTATGAACTGTCAGGCCCGGTAGAGAAGCCCCACTCCCTCCTACAGGAAGAACTGTCAGGCCCGTGTAGAGAAGCCCCTCCCTCCTCCTACAGGAAGAACTGTCAGGCCCCGGTAGAGAAGCCCCTCTCCCTCCTACAGGAAGAACTGTCAGGCCCGGTAGAGAAGCCCCTCTCCCCTCCCTACAGGAAGAACTGTCAGGCCCGGTAGAGAAGCCCCACTCCCTCCTACAGGAAGAACTGTCAGTCCGGGAGAGAAGCCCCACTCCTCCTACAGGAAGAACTGTCAGGCCCGGTAGAGAAGCCCCACTCCCCTCCTACAGTATGAACTGTCAGGTCCGGTAGAGAAGCCCCACTCCTCCTACAGGAAGAACTGTCAGGCCCGGTAGAGAAGCCCCTCTCCCTCCTACAGGAAGAACTGTCAGCCCGGTAGAGAAGCCCCTCCCCTCCTACAGGAATAACTGTCAGGGCCCGGTAGAGATGCCCCTCTCCTCCTACAGGAATAACTGTCAGGCCCGGTAGAGAGCCCCTCTCCTCCTACAGGAAGAACTGTCAGGCCCGGTAGAGAAGCCCCCACTCCCTTCTACAGGAAGAACTGTCAGGCCCGGTAGAGAAGCCCCACTCCTCCTACAGTATGAACTGTCAGGCTCCGGTAGAGAAGCCCCACTCTCCCAAAGGAAGAACTGTCAGGCCCGGTAGAGAAGCCCTCTCCTCCTACAGGAAGAACTGTCAGCCCGGAGAAGCCCCTCTCCCTCCTACAGGAATAACTGTCAGCCCGGTAGAGATGCCCCTCTCCTCCTACAGGAATAACTGTCAGGCCCGGTAGAGATGCCCCTCTCCCTCCTACAGGAAGAACTGTCAGGCCCGGTAGAGAAGCCCCTCTCCCTCCTACAGTATGAACTGTCAGGCCCGGTAGAGAAGCCCTGCCTCTCTCCCTCCTACAGGATGAACTGTCAGGCCCGGTAGAGAAGCCCTGCCCCTCTCCCTCCTACAGTATCAGCTGTCAGGCCCCGTAGAGATGCCCTGCCCCTCTCCCTCCTACAGTATCAGCTGTCAGGCCCGGTAGAGATGCCCTGCCCCTCTCCCTCCTACAGTATCAGCTGTCAGGCCCGGTAGAGATGCCCTGCCTCTCTCCCTCCTATAGTATCAGCTGTCAGGCCCGGTAGAGATTCCCCTCTCCCTCCTACAGTATCAGCTGTCAGGCCCGGTAGAGATGCCCCTCTCCCTCCTACAGTATCAACTGTCAGGCCCGGTAGAGATGCCCTGCCCCTCTCCCTCCTACAGTATCAGCTGTCAGGCCCGGTAGAGATGCCCCTCTCCCTCCTACAGTATCAGCTGTCAGGCCTGGTAGAGATGCCCTGCCCCTCTCCCTCCTACAGTATCAGCTGTCAGGCCTGGTAGAGATGCCCTGCCCCTCTCCCTCCTACAGTATCAGCTGTCAGGTCCGGTAGAGATGCCCCTCCCTCCTACAGTATCAACTGTCAGGCCCGGTAGAGATGCCCTGCCCTCTCCCCCTCCTACAGTATCAGCTGTCAGGCCCGCAG
>NW_027039000.1:15000-43910 GCF_034236695.1 Oncorhynchus nerka
AGGAGGGATCCCTACTATTGGCTGTTGGAGGTATCTCTACTATTGGCTGTAGGAGGGATCCCTACTATTGGCTGTAGGAGGTATCTCTACTATTGGCTGTAGGAGGGATCCCTACTATTGGCCGTTGGAGGGATCCCTACTATTGGCTGTTGGAGGTATCTCTACTATTGGCTGTTGGAGGTATCTCTACTATTGGCTGTAGGAGGGATCTCTACTATTGGCTGTAGGAGGGATCCCTACTATTGGCTGTAGGAGGGATCCCTACTATTGGCTGTAGGAGGGATCCCTACTATTGGCTGTAGGAGGTATCTCTACTATTGGCTGTAGGAGGGATCCCTACTATTGGCTGTAGGAGGGATCTCTACTATTGGCTGTAGGAGGGATCCCTACTATTGGCTGTAGGAGGGATCCCTACTATTGGCTGTTGGAGGTATCTCTACTATTGGCTGTAGGAGGGATCCCTACTATTGGCTGTTGGAGGGATCTCTACTATTGGCTGTTGGAGGGATCCCTAATATGGCTGTCCATCATATAGATCCGTCATATAGATCCGTATTATAGATCCACCATATAGATCCACCATATAGATCCGTATTATAGATCCGTATTATAGATCCGTATTATAGATCCGTCATATAGATCCGTATTATAGATCCGTCATATAGATCCACCATATAGATCCATCATATAGATCCGTATTATAGATCCACCATATAGATCCACCATATAGATCCGTATTATAGATCCATCATGTAGATCCGTATTATAGATCCACCATATAGATCCACCATATAGATCCATCATATAGATCCGTATTATAGATCCGTATTATAGATCCACCATATAGATCCACCATATAGATCCATCATATAGATCCGTATTATAGATTCACCATATAGATCCGTATTATAGATCCACCATATAGATCCACCATATAGATCCATCATATAGATCCGTATTATAGATCCATCATATAGATCCACCATATAGATCCATATTATAGATCCATCATATAGATCCGTATTATAGATCCATCATATAGATCCACCATATAGATCCATATTATAGATCCATCATATAGATCCGTATTATAGATCCACCATATAGATCCGTATTATAGATCCACCATATAGATCCATCATATAGATCCATCATATAGATCCATCATATAGATCCGTATTATAGATCCACCATATAGATCCGTATTATAGATCCACCATATAGATCCGTATTATAGATCCGTATTATAGATCCATCATATAGATCCACCATATAGATCCGTATTATAGATCCACCATATAGATCATTATTATAGATCCACCATATAGATCCACCATATAGATCCGTATTATAGATCCACCATATAGATCCGTATTATAGATCCACCATATAGATCCATATTATAGATCCATCATATAGATCCGTATTATAGATCCACCATATAGATCCGTATTATAGATCCACCATATAGATCCACCATATAGATCCATATTATAGATCCATCATATAGATCCGTATTATAGATCCACCATATAGATCCGTATTATAGATCCGTATTATAGATCCACCATATAGATCCATATTATAGATCCATCATATAGATCCGTATTATAGATCCATCATATAGATCCACCATATAGATCCATCATATAGATCCGTATTATAGATCCATCATATAGATCCACCATATAGATCCATATTATAGATCCATCATATAGATCCGTATTATAGATCCACCATATAGATCCGTATTATAGATCCACCATATAGATCCACCATATAGATCCATATTATAGATCCATCATATAGATCCGTATTATAGATCCACCATATAGATCCGTATTATAGATCCACCATATAGATCCGTATTATAGATCCATCATATAGATCCACCATATAGATCCATCATATAGATCCGTATTATAGATCCATCATATAGATCCATCATATAGATCCGTATTATAGATCCACCATATAGATCCATCATATAGATCCGTATTATAGATCCGTATTATAGATCCACCATATAGATCCGTATTATAGATCCATCATATAGATCCGTATTATAGATCCATCATATAGATCCGTATTATAGATCCACCATATAGATCCATCATATAGATCCGTATTATAGATCCGTATTATAGATCCGTATTATAGATCCATCATATAGATCCATCATATAGATCCACCATATAGATCCATCATATAGATCCATCATATAGATCCGTATTATAGATCCGTATTATAGATCCACCATATAGATCCGTATTATAGATCCATCATATAGATCCATCATATAGATCCGTCATATAGATCCATCATATAGATCCGTATTATAGATCCACCATATAGATCCGTATTATAGATCCACCATATAGATCCGTATTATAGATCCGTATTATAGATCCATCATATAGATCCACCATATAGATCCGTATTATAGATCCACCATATAGATCATTATTATAGATCCACCATATAGATCCACCATATAGATCCGTATTATAGATCCACCATATAGATCCGTATTATAGATCCACCATATAGATCCGTATTATAGATCCATCATATAGATCCGTATTATAGATCCACCATATAGATCCGTATTATAGATCCATCATATAGATCCATCATATAGATCCGTCATATAGATCCATCATATAGATCCGTATTATAGATCCACCATATAGATCCGTATTATAGATCCACCATATAGATCCGTATTATAGATCCGTATTATAGATCCATCATATAGATCCACCATATAGATCCGTATTATAGATCCACCATATAGATCATTATTATAGATCCACCATATAGATCCACCATATAGATCCGTATTATAGATCCACCATATAGATCCGTATTATAGATCCATCATATAGATCCGTATTATAGATCCGTCATATAGATCCGTATTATAGATCCATCATATAGATCCACCATATAGATCCGTATTATAGATCCACCATATAGATCCGTATTATAGATCCGTCATATAGATCCGTATTATAGATCCATCATATAGATCCACCATATAGATCCGTATTATAGATCCACCATATAGATCCGTATTATAGATCCACCATATAGATCCACCATATAGATCCGTATTATAGATCCGCATTATAGATCCACCATATAGATCCGTATTATAGATCCACCATATAGATCCGTATTATAGATCCACCATATAGATCCACCATATAGATCCGTATTATAGATCCGTATTATAGATCCACCATATAGATCCACCATATAGATCCGTATTATAGATCCGTATTATAGATCCGTATTATAGATCCACCATATAGATCCACCATATAGATCCGTATTATAGATCCGTATTATAGATCCACCATATAGATCCGTATTATAGATCCATCATATAGATCCGTATTATAGATCCATCATATAGATCCGTATTATAGATCCACCATATAGATCCGTATTATAGATCCACCATATAGATCCGTATAATAGATCCACCATAGAGATCCATCATATAGATCCGTATTATAGATCCACCATATAGATCCGTATTATAGATCCACCATATAGATCCATCATATAGATCCGTATTATAGATCCGTATTATAGATCCACCATATAGATCCGTATTATAGATCCGTCATATAGATCCGTATTATAGATCCACCATATAGATCCATCATATCGATCCGTATTATAGATCCGTCATATAGATCCGTATTATAGATCCACCATATAGATCCATCATATAGATCCGTATTATAGATCCGTATTATAGATCCGTATTATAGATCCACCATATAGATCCGTCATATAGATCCGTATTATAGATCCACCATATAGATCCGTATTATAGATCCACCATATAGATCCGTATTATAGATCCACCATATAGATCCACCATATAGATCCATCATATAGATCCGTATTATAGATCCACCATATAGATCCGTATTATAGATCCACCATATAGATCCGTATTATAGATCCACCATATAGATCATTATTATAGATCCACCATATAGATCCACCATATAGATCCGTATTATAGATCCACCATATAGATCCGTATTATAGATCCACCATATAGATCCGTATTATAGATCCATCATATAGATCCGTATTATAGATCCACCATATAGATCCGTATTATAGATCCATCATATAGATCCATCATATAGATCCGTCATATAGATCCATCATATAGATCCGTATTATAGATCCACCATATAGATCCGTATTATAGATCCACCATATAGATCCGTATTATAGATCCGTATTATAGATCCATCATATAGATCCACCATATAGATCCGTATTATAGATCCACCATATAGATCATTATTATAGATCCACCATATAGATCCACCATATAGATCCGTATTATAGATCCACCATATAGATCCGTATTATAGATCCATCATATAGATCCGTATTATAGATCCGTCATATAGATCCGTATTATAGATCCATCATATAGATCCACCATATAGATCCGTATTATAGATCCACCATATAGATCCGTATTATAGATCCGTCATATAGATCCGTATTATAGATCCATCATATAGATCCACCATATAGATCCGTATTATAGATCCACCATATAGATCCGTATTATAGATCCACCATATAGATCCACCATATAGATCCGTATTATAGATCCGCATTATAGATCCACCATATAGATCCGTATTATAGATCCGTATTATAGATCCGTCATATAGAGCCGTATTATAGATCCATCATATAGATCCACCATATAGATCCGTATTATAGATCCGTATTATAGATCCACCATATAGATCCACCATATAGATCCGTATTATAGATCCGTATTATAGATCCACCATATAGATCCGTATTATAGATCCGTATTATAGATCCGTATTATAGATCCACCATATAGATCCACCATATAGATCCGTATTATAGATCCGTATTATAGATCCACCATATAGATCCGTATTATAGATCCATCATATAGATCCGTATTATAGATCCATCATATAGATCCGTATTATAGATCCACCATATAGATCCGTATTATAGATCCACCATATAGATCCGTATAATAGATCCACCATAGAGATCCATCATATAGATCCGTATTATAGATCCACCATATAGATCCGTATTATAGATCCACCATATAGATCCATCATATAGATCCGTATTATAGATCCGTATTATAGATCCACCATATAGATCCGTATTATAGATCCGTCATATAGATCCGTATTATAGATCCACCATATAGATCCATCATATCGATCCGTATTATAGATCCGTGATATAGATCCGTATTATAGATCCACCATATAGATCCATCATATAGATCCGTATTATAGATCCGTATTATAGATCCGTATTATAGATCCACCATATAGATCCGTCATATAGATCCGTATTATAGATCCACCATATAGATCCGTATTATAGATCCACCATATAGATCCGTATTATAGATCCACCATATAGATCCACCATATAGATCCATCATATAGATCCGTATTATAGATCCACCATATAGATCCGTATTATAGATCCACCATATAGATCCGTATTATAGATCCACCATATAGATCCGTATTATAGATCCGTATTATAGATCCGTATTATAGATCCACCATATAGATCCGTATTATAGATCCACCATATAGATCCACCATATAGATCCGTATTATAGATCCACCATATAGATCCGTCATATAGATCCGTATTATAGATCCACCATATAGATCCGTCATATAGATCCGTATTATAGATCCACCATATAGATCCATCATATAGCCCACTGCAACTGCAGAAAAATCCCATTCCATTGAATAGAGGAGCGAAGGCAGGACTATAGATTAGCAGTAGCAACACGTTACACAGTAATTCCCCTTTCGGCACTGTGCCCACACACACACACACACACAGACACACACACACACACGCACACACACACCACACACACACACACACACACACAGAGATTAACGTTGTCTCCTGAACAGAGCACAATACCATGACAGGTCCTCATTCCAGGGGAGCCAAGCAAGGCCTCCTCCTCTCTAACAGAGACACAGTATATAGACTACTGTAACAGACACAGTATATAGACTACTATAATAGACTACTATAATAGACTACTATAATAGACTACTGTAATAGACTACTATAATAGACTACTATAATAGAGACACAGTATATAGACTACTATAATAGACTACTGTAATAGACTACTATAATAGACTACTGTAATAGACTACTATAATAGACTACTATAATAGACTACTATAATAGAGACACAGTATATAGACTACTATAATAGACTACTATAATAGACTACTGTAATAGAGACACAGTATATAGACTACTATAATAGACTACTATAATAGAGACACAGTATATAGACTACTATAATAGACTACTGTAATAGACTACTATAATAGACTACTGTAATAGACTACTATAATAGACTACTGTAATAGAGACACAGTATATAGACTACTATAATATACTACTGTAATAGACTACTATAATAGACTACTATAATAGACTACTGTAATAGACTACTATAATAGACTACTATAATAGACTACTATAATAGACTACTATAATAGAGACACAGTATATAGACTACTATAATAGACTACTATAATAGAGACACAGTATATAGACTACTATAATAGACTACTATAATATACTACTATAATAGACTACTATAATAGAGACACAGTATATAGACTACTATAATAGACTACTGTAATAGACTACTATAATAGACTACTATAATAGAGACACAGTATATAGACTACTATAATAGACTACTGTAATAGACTACTATAATAGACTACTATAATAGAGACACAGTATATAGACTACTATAATAGACTACTATAATAGAGACACAATATATAGACTACTATAATAGACTACTATAATAGAGACACAGTATATAGACTACTATAATAGACTACTGTAATAGACTACTATAATAGAGACACAGTATATAGACTACTATAATAGACTACTGTAATAGAGACACAGTATATAGACTACTATAATATACTACTATAATAGAGACACAGTATATAGACTACTATAATAGACTACTATAATAGAGACACAGTATATAGACTACTGTAATAGACTACTATAATAGACTACTATAATAGACTACTATAATAGACTACTGTAATAGACTACTGTAATAGAGACACAGTATATAGACTACTGTAATAGACTACTATAATAGACTACTATAATATGGACACAGTATATAGACTACTATAATAGACTACTGTAATAGACTACTATAATAGACTACTGTAACAGAGACACAGTATATAGACTACTATAATAGACTACTATAATAGACTACTGTAACAGAGACACAGTATATAGACTACTATAATAGACTACTATAATAGACTACTGTAATAGACTACTATAATACACTACTATAATAGACTACTGTAACAGAGACACAGTATATAGACTACTATAATAGACTACTATAATAGACTACTGTAACAGAGACACAGTATATAGACTACTATAATAGACTACTATAATAGAGACACAGTATATAGACTACTATAATAGACTACTATAATAGACTACTATAATAGACTACTATAATATACTACTATAATAGACTACTATAATAGACTACTATAATAGACTACTATAATAGACTACTATAATAGAGACACAGTATATAGACTACTATAACAGAGACATAGTATATATAGTATATAGACTACTGTAATAGAGACACAGTATATAGACTACTATAATAGACTACTATAATAGACTACTATAATAGACTACTATAATAGACTACTGTAATAGAGACACAGTATATAGACTACTATAATAGACTACTATAATAGAGACACAGTATATAGACTACTATAATAGACTACTATAATAGACTACTATAATAGACTACTATAATAGACTACTATAATAGAGACACAGTATATATAGTATATAGACTACTGTAACAGAGACACAGTATATAGACTACTATAATAGACTACTATAATAGACTACTGTAATAGAGACACAGTATATAGACTACTATAATAGACTACTGTAATAGACTACTGTAATAGACTACTGTAATAGACTACTATAATAGACTACTGTAATAGACTACTATAATAGACTACTATAATAGAGACACAGTATATAGACTACTGTAATAGACTACTATAATAGACTACTATAATAGAGACACAGTATATAGACTACTGTAATAGACTACTATAATAGACTACTGTAATAGACTACTATAATAGAGACACAGTATATAGACTACTGTAATAGACTACTATAATAGACTACTATAATAGACTACTATAATAGACTACTATAATAGAGACACAGTATATAGACTACTATAATAGACTACTATAATAGACTACTGTAACAGAGACACAGTATATAGACTACTATAATAGACTACTATAATAGACTACTGTAACAGAGACACAGTATATAGACTACTATAATAGACTACTATAATAGACTACTATAATAGACTACTGTAATAGACTACTATAATAGACTACTATAATAGACTACTATAATAGACTACTATAATAGACTACTATAATAGACTACTATAATAGAGACACAGTATATATAGTATATAGACTACTGTAACAGAGACACAGTATATAGACTACTATAATAGACTACTGTAATAGAGACACAGTATATAGACTACTATAATAGACTACTGTAATAGACTACTATAA
Source organism: Oncorhynchus nerka (assembly GCF_034236695.1). Classification (NCBI taxonomy): domain Eukaryota; kingdom Metazoa; phylum Chordata; class Actinopteri; order Salmoniformes; family Salmonidae; genus Oncorhynchus; species Oncorhynchus nerka. Next base: position 23,754 of record NW_027039000.1, read on the forward strand.
TAGACTACTGTAATAGACTACTGTAATAGACTACTATAATAGACTACTGTAATAGACTACTATAATAGACTACTATAATAGAGACACAGTATATAGACTACTGTAATAGACTACTATAATAGACTACTATAATAGAGACACAGTATATAGACTACTGTAATAGACTACTATAATAGACTACTGTAATAGACTACTATAATAGAGACACAGTATATAGACTACTGTAATAGACTACTATAATAGACTACTATAATAGACTACTATAATAGACTACTATAATAGACTACTATAATAGACTACTATAATAGAGACACAGTATATAGACTACTATAATAGACTACTGTAATAGACTACTATAATAGACTACTGTAACAGAGACACAGTATATAGACTACTATAATAGACTACTATAATAGACTACTGTAACAGAGACACAGTATATAGACTACTATAATAGACTACTATAATAGACTACTATAATAGACTACTGTAATAGACTACTATAATAGACTACTATAATAGACTACTGTAACAGAGACACAGTATATAGACTACTATAATAGACTACTATAATAGACTACTGTAACAGAGACACAGTATATAGACTACTATAATAGACTACTATAATAGAGACACAGTATATAGACTACTATAATAGACTACTATAATAGACTACTATAATAGACTACTGAAATAGAGACACAGTATATAGACTACTATAATATACTACTATAATATACTTCTATAATAGACTACTATAATAGACTACTATAATAGACTACTATAATATAGTACTATAATAGACTACTATAATAGACTACTATAATAGACTACTGTAATAGACTACTATAATATACTACTATAATAGACTACTATAATAGACTACTATAATAGAGACACAGTATATAGACTACTATAATAGACTACTATAATAGACTACTATAATAGACTACTGTAATAGACCACTATAATAGACCACTATAATAGACTACTATAATAGACTACTATAATAGAGACACAGTATATAGACTACTATAATAGACCACTATAATAGACTACTATAATAGACTACTGTAATAGACTACTATAATAGACTACTATAATAGACTACTATAATATACTACTATAATAGAGACACAGTATATAGACTACTGTAATAGACTACTATAATAGACTACTATAATAGACTACTATAATAGACTACTATAATAGACTACTATAATAGAGACACAGTATATAGACTACTATAATAGACTACTGTAATAGACTACTATAATAGACTACTGTAACAGAGACACAGTATATAGACTACTATAATAGACTACTATAATAGACTACTGTAACAGAGACACAGTATATAGACTACTATAATAGACTACTATAATAGACTACTATAATAGACTACTGTAATAGACTACTATAATAGACTACTATAATAGACTACTGTAACAGAGACACAGTATATAGACTACTATAATAGACTACTATAATAGACTACTGTAACAGAGACACAGTATATAGACTACTATAATAGACTACTATAATAGAGACACAGTATATAGACTACTATAATAGACTACTATAATAGACTACTATAATAGACTACTGAAATAGAGACACAGTATATAGACTACTATAATATACTACTATAATATACTACTATAATAGACTACTATAATAGACTACTATAATAGACTACTATAATAGACTACTATAATATAGTACTATAATAGACTACTATAATAGACTACTATAATAGACTACTATAATAGACTACTGTAATAGACTACTATAATATACTACTATAATAGACTACTATAATAGACTACTATAATAGACTACTATAATAGAGACACAGTATATAGACTACTATAATAGACTACTATAATAGACTACTATAATAGACTACTGTAATAGACCACTATAATAGACCACTATAATAGACTACTATAATAGACTACTATAATAGAGACACAGTATATAGACTACTATAATAGACCACTATAATAGACTACTATAATAGACTACTGTAATAGACTACTATAATAGACTACTATAATAGACTACTATAATATACTACTATAATAGACTACTATAATAGACTACTATAATAGACTACTATAATAGAGACACAGTATATATAGTATATAGACTACTGTAATAGAGACACAGTATAATAGACTACTATAATAGACTACTATAATAGACTACTATAATAGACTACTATAATAGACTACTATAATAGAGACACAGTATTTATAGTATATAGACTACTGTAATAGAGACACAGTATAATAGACTACTATAATAGACTACTATAATATACTACTATAATAGACTACTATAATAGACTACTATAATAGACTACTATAATAGACTACTGTAATAGACTACTATAATAGACTACTGTAATAGACTACTATAATAGACTACTGTAATAGACTACTATAATAGACTACTATAATAGACTACTATAATAGACCACTATAATAGACTACTATAATAGACTACTATAATAGAGACACAGTATATAGACTACTATAATAGACTACTATAATAGACTACTATAATAGACTACTGTAATAGACTACTGTAATAGACTACTGTAATATACTACTGTAATAGACTACTATAATAGACTACTGTAATAGACTACTATAATAGACTACTATAATAGAGACACAGTATATAGACTACTATAATAGACTACTATAATAGACTACTGTAATAGACTACTATAATATACTACTGTAATAGACTACTATAATAGACTACTATAATAGACTACTATAATAGACTACTATAATAGAGACACAGTATATAGACTACTATAATAGACTACTGTAATAGACTACTGTAACAGAGACATAGTATATATAGTATATAGACTACTATAATAGACTACTGTAACAGAGACACAGTATATAGACTACTATAATAGACTACTATAATAGACTACTATAATAGACTACTGTAATAGAGACACAGTATATAGACTACTATAATAGACTACTGTAATAGACTACTATAATAGACTACTATAATAGAGACACAGTATATAGACTACTATAATAGACTACTATAATAGACTACTATAATAGACTACTATAATAGAGACACAGTATATAGACTACTATAATAGACTACTATAATAGACTACTGTAACAGAGACACAGTATATAGACTACTATAATAGACTACTATAATAGACTACTGTAACAGAGACACAGTATATAGACTACTATAATAGACTACTATAATAGACTACTATAATAGACTACTGTAATAGACTACTATAATAGACTACTATAATAGACTACTATAATAGACTACTATAATAGACTACTATAATAGAGACACAGTATATATAGTATATAGACTACTGTAACAGAGACACAGTATATAGACTACTATAATAGACTACTGTAATAGAGACACAGTATATAGACTACTATGATAGACTACTGTAATAGACTACTATAATAGACTACTGTAATAGACTACTGTAATAGACTACTATAATAGACTACTGTAATAGACTACTATAATAGACTACTATAATAGAGACACAGTATATAGACTACTGTAATAGACTACTATAATAGACTACTATAATAGAGACACAGTATATAGACTACTGTAATAGACTACTATAATAGACTACTATAATAGAGACACAGTATATAGACTACTGTAATAGACTACTATAATAGACTACTATAATAGACTACTATAATAGACTACTATAATAGACTACTATAATAGACTACTATAATAGAGACACAGTATATAGACTACTATAATAGACTACTGTAATAGACTACTATAATAGACTACTGTAACAGAGACACAGTATATAGACTACTATAATAGACTACTATAATAGACTACTGTAACAGAGACACAGTATATAGACTACTATAATAGACTACTATAATAGACTACTATAATAGACTACTGTAATAGACTACTATAATAGACTACTATAATAGACTACTGTAACAGAGACACAGTATATAGACTACTATAATAGACTACTATAATAGACTACTGTAACAGAGACACAGTATATAGACTACTATAATAGACTACTATAATAGAGACACAGTATATAGACTACTATAATAGACTACTATAATAGACTACTATAATAGACTACTGAAATAGAGACACAGTATATAGACTACTATAATATACTACTATAATATACTTCTATAATAGACTACTATAATAGACTACTATAATAGACTACTATAATAGACTACTATAATATAGTACTATAATAGACTACTATAATAGACTACTATAATAGACTACTGTAATAGACTACTATAATATACTACTATAATAGACTACTATAATAGACTACTATAATAGAGACACAGTATATAGACTACTATAATAGACTACTATAATAGACTACTATAATAGACTACTGTAATAGACCACTATAATAGACCACTATAATAGACTACTATAATAGACTACTATAATAGAGACACAGTATATAGACTACTATAATAGACCACTATAATAGACTACTATAATAGACTACTGTAATAGACTACTATAATAGACTACTATAATAGACTACTATAATATACTACTATAATAGAGACACAGTATATAGACTACTGTAATAGACTACTATAATAGACTACTATAATAGACTACTATAATAGACTACTATAATAGACTACTATAATAGACTACTATAATAGAGACACAGTATATAGACTACTATAATAGACTACTGTAATAGACTACTATAATAGACTACTGTAACAGAGACACAGTATATAGACTACTATAATAGACTACTATAATAGACTACTGTAACAGAGACACAGTATATAGACTACTATAATAGACTACTATAATAGACTACTATAATAGACTACTGTAATAGACTACTATAATAGACTACTATAATAGACTACTGTAACAGAGACACAGTATATAGACTACTATAATAGACTACTATAATAGACTACTGTAACAGAGACACAGTATATAGACTACTATAATAGACTACTATAATAGAGACACAGTATATAGACTACTATAATAGACTACTATAATAGACTACTATAATAGACTACTGAAATAGAGACACAGTATATAGACTACTATAATATACTACTATAATATACTACTATAATAGACTACTATAATAGACTACTATAATAGACTACTATAATAGACTACTATAATATAGTACTATAATAGACTACTATAATAGACTACTATAATAGACTACTATAATAGACTACTGTAATAGACTACTATAATATACTACTATAATAGACTACTATAATAGACTACTATAATAGACTACTATAATAGAGACACAGTATATAGACTACTATAATAGACTACTATAATAGACTACTATAATAGACTACTGTAATAGACCACTATAATAGACCACTATAATAGACTACTATAATAGACTACTATAATAGAGACACAGTATATAGACTACTATAATAGACTACTATAATAGACTACTATAATAGACTACTGTAATAGACCACTATAATAGACCACTATAATAGACTACTATAATAGACTACTGTAATAGACTACTATAATAGACTACTATAATAGACTACTATAATATACTACTATAATAGACTACTATAATATACTACTATAATAGACTACTATAATAGACTACTATAATAGAGACACAGTATATATAGTATATAGACTACTGTAATAGAGACACAGTATAATAGACTACTATAATAGACTACTATAATAGACTACTATAATAGACTACTATAATAGACTACTATAATAGAGACACAGTATTTATAGTATATAGACTACTGTAATAGAGACACAGTATAATAGACTACTATAATATACTACTATAATAGACTACTATAATAGACTACTATAATAGACTACTATAATAGACTACTGTAATAGACTACTATAATAGACTACTGTAATAGACTACTATAATAGACTACTGTAATAGACTACTATAATAGACTACTATAATAGACTACTATAATAGACCACTATAATAGACTACTATAATAGACTACTATAATAGAGACACAGTATATAGACTACTATAATAGACTACTATAATAGACTACTATAATAGACTACTGTAATAGACTACTGTAATAGACTACTGTAATATACTACTGTAATAGACTACTATAATAGACTACTGTAATAGACTACTATAATAGACTACTATAATAGAGACACAGTATATAGACTACTATAATAGACTACTATAATAGACTACTGTAATAGACTACTATAATATACTACTGTAATAGACTACTATAATAGACTACTATAATAGACTACTATAATAGACTACTATAATAGAGACACAGTATATAGACTACTATAATAGACTACTGTAATAGACTACTGTAACAGAGACATAGTATATATAGTATATAGACTACTATAATAGACTACTGTAACAGAGACACAGTATATAGACTACTATAATAGACTACTATAATAGACTACTATAATAGACTACTGTAATAGAGACACAGTATATAGACTACTATAATAGACTACTGTAATAGACTACTATAATAGACTACTATAATAGAGACACAGTATATAGACTACTATAATAGACTACTGTAATAGACTACTGTAATAGACTACTATAATAGACTACTGTAATAGACTACTGTAATAGACTACTATAATAGGCTACTATAATAGACTACTATAATAGACTACTGTAATAGACTACTGTAATAGACTACTGTAATAGACTACTATAATAGACTACTATAATAGAGACACAGTATATAGACTACTATAATAGACTACTGTAATAGACTACTGTAACAGAGACATAGTATATATAGTATATAGACTACTGTAATAGAGACATAGTATATATAGTATATAGACTACTGTAACAGAGACATAGTATATATAGTATATAGACTACTGTAACAGAGACATAGTATATATAGTATATAGACTACTGTAACAGAGACATAGTATATATAGTATATAGACTACTGTAACAGAGACATAGTATATATAGTATATAGACTACTGTAACAGACTACTATAATAGACTACTATAATAGAGACAAAGTATATAGACTACTATAATAGACTATAATAGAGACACAGTATATAGACTACTATAATAGACTACTGTAATAGACTACTATAGTATACTACTATAATAGACTACTATAGTAGACTACTATAATAGACTACTATAATAGACTACTGTAATAGACTACTATAATATACTACTATAATAGACTACTATAATAGACTACTATAATAGACTACTATAATAGAGACACAGTATATAGACTACTATAATAGACTACTATAATAGAGACACAGTATATAGACTACTATAATAGACTACTGTAATAGACTACTATAGTATACTACTATAATAGACTACTATAATAGACTACTGTAATAGACTACTATAATAGACTACTATAATAGACTACTATAATAGACTACTATAATAGAGACACAGTATATAGACTACTATAATAGACTACTATAATATACTACTATAATAGAGACACAGTATATAGACTACTGTAATAGACTACTATAATAGACTACTATAATAGACTACTATAATAGACTACTATAATAGACTACTATAATAGACTACTGTAATAGACTACTGTAATAGACTACTGTAATATACTACTGTAATAGACTACTATAATAGACTACTGTAATAGACTACTATAATAGACTACTATAATAGAGACACAGTATATAGACTACTATAATAGACTACTATAATAGACTACTGTAATAGACTACTATAATATACTACTGTAATAGACTACTATAATAGACTACTATAATAGACTACTATAATAGACTACTATAATAGAGACACAGTATATAGACTACTATAATAGACTACTGTAATAGACTACTGTAACAGAGACATAGTATATATAGTATATAGACTACTATAATAGACTACTGTAACAGAGACACAGTATATAGACTACTATAATAGACTACTATAATAGACTACTATAATAGACTACTGTAATAGAGACACAGTATATAGACTACTATAATAGACTACTGTAATAGACTACTATAATAGACTACTATAATAGAGACACAGTATATAGACTACTATAATAGACTACTGTAATAGACTACTGTAATAGACTACTATAATAGACTACTATAATAGACTACTGTAATAGACTACTGTAATAGACTACTGTAATAGACTACTGTAATAGACTACTGTAATAGACTACTATAATAGGCTACTATAATAGACTACTATAATAGACTACTGTAATAGACTACTGTAATAGACTACTGTAATAGACTACTATAATAGACTACTATAATAGAGACACAGTATATAGACTACTATAATAGACTACTGTAATAGACTACTGTAACAGAGACATAGTATATATAGTATATAGACTACTGTAATAGAGACATAGTATATATAGTATATAGACTACTGTAACAGAGACATAGTATATATAGTATATAGACTACTGTAACAGAGACATAGTATATATAGTATATAGACTACTGTAACAGAGACATAGTATATATAGTATATAGACTACTGTAACAGAGACATAGTATATATAGTATATAGACTACTGTAACAGACTACTATAATAGACTACTATAATAGAGACAAAGTATATAGACTACTATAATAGACTACTAAAATAGACTACTATAATAGACTACTATAATAGACTACTATAATAGAGACACAGTATATAGACTACTATAATAGACTACTGTAATAGACTACTATAGTATACTACTATAATAGACTACTATAGTAGACTACTATAATAGACTACTATAATAGACTACTGTAATAGACTACTATAATATACTACTATAATAGACTACTATAATAGACTACTATAATAGACTACTATAATAGAGACACAGTATATAGACTACTATAATAGACTACTATAATAGAGACACAGTATATAGACTACTATAATAGACTACTGTAATAGACTACTATAGTATACTACTATAATAGACTACTATAATAGACTACTGTAATAGACTACTATAATAGACTACTATAATAGACTACTATAATAGACTACTATAATAGAGACACAGTATATAGACTACTATAATAGACTACTATAATATACTACTATAATAGAGACACAGTATATAGACTACTAATAGACTACTATAATAGACTACTATAATAGACTACTATAATAGACTACTATAATAGACTACAGACTACTATAATAGACTACTATAATAGAGTAATAGACTACTATAATAGACTACTATAATAGACTACTATAATAGACTACTATAATAGACTACTGTAATAGACTACTATACTATAGACTACTATAATAGACTACTACTATAATAGACTACTGTAATAGACTACTATAATAGAGACACAGTATATAGACTACTATAATAGACTACTATAATAGACTACTGTAATAGACTACTATAAATAGACTACTATAATAGACTACTAAATAGAGACACAATATATAGACTACTATAATAGACTACTATAATAGACTACTGTAATAGAGACACAGTATATAGACTACTATAATAGACTACTATAATAGACTAATAATAGAGACACATATAGACTATATAATAGACTACTATAATAGACTACTATAATAGACTACTATAATAGACAATAGAGACACAGTATATAGACTACTATAATAGACTACTATAATAGACTACTATAATAGACTACTAATAGACTACTATAATAGACTACTATAATAGAGACACAGTATATAGACTACTATAATAGACTACTATAATAGACTACTGTAATAGACTACTATAATAGACTACTATAATAGACTACTATAATAGACTACTATAATAGACTACTATAATAGAGACACAGTATATAGACTACTGTAATAGACTACTATAATAGACTACTATAATAGAGACACAGTATATAGACTACTGTAATAGAGACACAGTATATAGACTACTATAATAGACTACTATAATAGACTACTATAATAGACTACTGTAATAGACTACTATAATAGACTACTGTAATAGACTACTATAATAGACTACTATAATAGAGACACAGTATATAGACTACTATAATAGACTACTATAATAGAGACACAGTATATAGACTACTATAATAGAGACACAGTATATAGACTACTATAATAGAGACACAGTATATAGACTACTATAATAGAGACACAGTATATAGACTACTATAATAGAGACACAGTATATAGACTACTATAATAGAGACACAGTATATAGACTACTATAATAGACTACTGTAATAGACTACTATAATAGACTACTATAATAGAGACACAGTATATAGACTACTATAATAGACTACTGTAATAGACTACTATAGTATACTACTAGAATAGACTACTATAATAGACTACTATAATAGACTACTATAATAGACTACTGTAATAGACTACTATAATATACTACTATAATAGACTACTATAATAGACTATATAATAGAGACTATATAGACTACTATAATAGACTACTATAATAGAGACACAGTATATAGACTACTATAATAGACTACTGTAATAGACTACTATAGTATACTACTATAATAGACTACTATAATAGACTACTGTAATAGACTACTATAATAGACTACTATAATAGACTACTATAATAGACTACTGTAATAGACTACTATAATAGACTACTGTAATAGACTACTATAATAGACTACTATAATAGACTACTATAATAGACTACTGTAATAGACTACTATAATAGACTACTGTAATAGACTACTATAATAGAGACACAGTATATAGACTACTATAATAGACTACTATAATAGACTACTATAATAGAGACACAGTATATAGACTACTATAATAGACTACTATAATAGACTACTATAATAGACTACTGTAATAGACTACTATAATAGACTACTGTAATAGACTACTATAATAGACTACTATAATAGAGACACAGTATATAGACTACTATAATAGACTACTATAATAGACTACTATAATAGACTACTATAATAGACTACTATAATAGAGACACAGTATATAGACTACTGTAATAGACTACTATAATAGACTACTATAATAGAGACACAGTATATAGACTACTGTAATAGAGACACAGTATATAGACTACTATAATAGACTACTATAATAGACTACTATAATAGACTACTGTAATAGACTACTATAATAGACTACTGTAATAGACTACTATAATAGACTACTATAATAGAGACACAGTATATAGACTACTATAATAGACTACTATAATAGAGACACAGTATATAGACTACTATAATAGAGACACAGTATATAGACTACTATAATAGAGACACAGTATATAGACTACTATAATAGAGACACAGTATATAGACTACTATAATAGAGACACAGTATATAGACTACTATAATAGAGACACAGTATATAGACTACTATAATAGACTACTGTAATAGACTACTATAATAGACTACTATAATAGAGACACAGTATATAGACTACTATAATAGACTACTGTAATAGACTACTATAGTATACTACTATAATAGACTACTATAATAGACTACTATAATAGACTACTATAATAGACTACTGTAATAGACTACTATAATATACTACTATAATAGACTACTATAATAGACTACTATAATAGAGACATAGTATATAGACTACTATAATAGACTACTATAATAGAGACACAGTATATAGACTACTATAATAGACTACTGTAATAGACTACTATAGTATACTACTAGAATAGACTACTGTAATAGACTACTATAATAGACTACTGTAATAGACTACTATAATAGAGACACAGTATATAGACTACTATAATAGACTACTATAATAGACTACTATAATAGAGACACAGTATATAGACTACTATAATAGACTACTATAATAGACTACTATAATAGACTACTGTAATAGACTACTATAATAGACTACTGTAATAGACTACTATAATAGACTACTATAATAGAGACACAGTATATAGACTACTATAATAGACTACTATAATAGACTACTGTAATAGACTACTATAATAGACTACTATAATAGACTACTATAATAGACTACTATAATAGACTACTATAATAGAGACACAGTATATAGACTACTGTAATAGACTACTATAATAGACTACTATAATAGAGACACAGTATATAGACTACTGTAATAGAGACACAGTATATAGACTACTATAATAGACTACTATAATAGACTACTGTAATAGACTACTATAATAGACTACTGTAATAGACTACTATAATAGACTACTATAATAGAGACACAGTATATAGACTACTATAATAGACTACTATAATAGAGACACAGTATATAGACTACTATAATAGAGACACAGTATATAGACTACTATAATAGACTACTATAATAGAGACACAGTATATAGACTACTATAATAGACTACTGTAATAGACTACTATAGTATACTACTATAATAGACTACTGTAATAGACTACTATAATAGAGACACAGTATATAGACTACTATAATAGACTACTATAATAGACTACTATAATAGAGACACAGTATATAGACTACTATAATAGACTACTATAATAGACTACTATAATAGACTACTATAATAGACTACTGTAATAGACTACTATAATAGACTACTATAATAGAGACACAGTATATAGACTACTATAATAGACTACTATAATAGACTACTGTAATAGACTACTATAATAGACTACTATAATAGACTACTATAATAGACTACTATAATAGAGACACAGTATATAGACTACTGTAATAGACTACTATAATAGACTACTATAATAGAGACACAGTATATAGACTACTGTAATAGAGACACAGTATATAGACTACTATAATAGACTACTATAATAGACTACTATAATAGACTACTGTAATAGACTACTATAATAGACTACTATAATAGAGACACAGTATATAGACTACTATAATAGACTACTATAATAGAGACACAGTATATAGACTACTATAATAGAGACACAGTATATAGACTACTATAATAGAGACACAGTATATAGACTACTATAATAGAGACACAGTATATAGACTACTATAATAGAGACACAGTATATAGACTACTATAATAGACTACTGTAATAGACTACTATAATAGACTACTATAATAGAGACACAGTATATAGACTACTATAATAGACTACTGTAATAGACTACTATAGTATACTACTATAATAGACTACTATAATAGACTACTATAATAGACTACTATAATAGACTACTGTAATAGACTACTATAATATACTACTATAATAGACTACTATAATAGACTACTATAATAGACTACTATAATAGAGACACAGTATATAGACTACTATAATAGACTACTATAATAGAGACACAGTATATAGACTACTATAATAGACTACTGTAATAGACTACTATAGTATACTACTATAATAGACTACTATAATAGACTACTGTAATAGACTACTATAATAGACTACTATAATAGACTACTGTAATAGACTACTATAATAGACTACTGTAATAGACTACTATAATAGACTACTATAATAGACTACTATAATAGACTACTGTAATAGACTACTATAATAGACTACTGTAATAGACTACTATAATAGACTACTATAATAGACTACTATAATAGACTACTATAATAGAGACACAGTATATAGACTACTATAATAGACTACTGTAATAGACTACTATAATAGACTACTATAATAGAGACACAGTATATAGACTACTATAATAGACTACTGTAATAGACTACTATAATAGAGACACAGTATATAGACTACTATAATAGACTACTATAATAGACTACTGTAATAGACTACTATAATAGACTACTATAATAGACTACTATAATAGAGACACAGTATATAGACTACTATAATAGACTACTATAATAGACTACTATAATAGAGACACAGTATATAGACTACTATAATAGACTACTATAATAGACTACTATAATAGACTACTGTAATAGACTACTATAATATACTACTATAATAGACTACTATAATAGACTACTATAATAGACTACTATAATAGAGACACAGTATATAGACTACTATAATAGACTACTATAATAGAGACACAGTATATAGACTACTATAATAGACTACTGTAATAGACTACTATAGTATACTACTATAATAGACTACTATAATAGACTACTGTAATAGACTACTATAATAGACTACTATAATAGACTACTGTAATAGACTACTATAATAGACTACTGTAATAGACTACTATAATAGACTACTATAATAGACTACTATAATAGACTACTGTAATAGACTACTATAATAGACTACTGTAATAGACTACTATAATAGACTACTATAATAGACTACTATAATAGAGACACAGTATATAGACTACTATAATAGACTACTATAATAGAGACACAGTATATAGACTACTATAATAGACTACTGTAATAGACTACTATAGTATACTACTATAATAGACTACTATAATAGACTACTGTAATAGACTACTATAATAGACTACTATAATAGACTACTGTAATAGACTACTATAATAGACTACTGTAATAGACTACTATAATAGACTACTATAATAGACTACTATAATAGACTACTGTAATAGACTACTATAATAGACTACTGTAATAGACTACTATAATAGACTACTATAATAGACTACTATAATAGACTACTATAATAGAGACACAGTATATAGACTACTATAATAGACTACTGTAATAGACTACTATAATAGACTACTATAATAGAGACACAGTATATAGACTACTATAATAGACTACTATAATAGACTACTATAATAGACTACTATAATAGACTACTATAATAGAGACACAGTATATAGACTACTATAATAGACTACTATAATAGAGACACAGTATATAGACTACTATAATAGACTACTGTAATAGACTACTATAGTATACTACTATAATAGACTACTATAATAGACTACTGTAATAGACTACTATAATAGACTACTATAATAGACTACTGTAATAGACTACTATAGTATACTACTATAATAGACTACTATAATAGACTACTATAATAGACTACTATAATAGACTACTGTAATAGACTACTATAATATACTACTATAATAGACTACTATAATAGACTACTATAATAGACTACTATAATAGAGACACAGTATATAGACTACTATAATAGACTACTATAATAGAGACACAGTATATAGACTACTATAATAGACTACTGTAATAGACTACTATAGTATACTACTATAATAGACTACTATAATAGACTACTGTAATAGACTACTATAATAGACTACTATAATAGACTACTGTAATAGACTACTATAATAGACTACTGTAATAGACTACTATAATAGACTACTATAATAGACTACTATAATAGACTACTGTAATAGACTACTATAATAGACTACTGTAATAGACTACTATAATAGACTACTATAATAGACTACTATAATAGACTACTATAATAGAGACACAGTATATAGACTACTATAATAGACTACTGTAATAGACTACTATAATAGACTACTATAATAGAGACACAGTATATAGACTACTATAATAGACTACTGTAATAGACTACTATAATAGAGACACAGTATATAGACTACTATAATAGACTACTATAATAGACTACTGTAATAGACTACTATAATAGACTACTATAATAGACTACTATAATAGAGACACAGTATATAGACTACTATAATAGACTACTATAATAGACTACTATAATAGAGACACAGTATATAGACTACTATAATAGACTACTATAATAGACTACTATAATAGACTACTATAATAGACTACTGTAATAGACTACTGTAATAGACTACTATAATAGACTACTGTAATAGACTACTATAATAGACTACTATAATAGAGACACAGTATATAGACTACTATAATAGACTACTATAATAGACTACTGTAATAGACTACTATAATAGACTACTATAATAGACTACTATAATAGACTACTATAATAGAGACACAGTATATAGACTACTGTAATAGACTACTATAATAGACTACTATAATAGAGACACAGTATATAGACTACTGTAATAGAGACACAGTATATAGACTACTATAATAGACTACTATAATAGACTACTATAATAGACTACTGTAATAGACTACTATAATAGACTACTGTAATAGACTACTATAATAGACTACTATAATAGACCACTATAATAGACTACTATAATAGACTACTATAATAGAGACACAGTATATAGACTACTATAATAGACTACTGTAATAGACTACTGTAATAGACTACTGTAATAGACTACTGTAATAGACTACTATAATAGACTACTGTAATAGACTACTATAATAGACTACTATAATAGAGACACAGTATATAGACTACTATAATAGACTACTATAATAGACTACTGTAATAGACTACTATAATATACTACTGTAATAGACTACTATAATAGACTACTATAATAGACTACTGTAATAGAGACACAGTATATAGACTACTATAATAGAGACACAGTACCCATTTGTAATTTCCGTGGAAAATAAATGTGATGTTTCAGTCGGTTCATCTTGGGTCAAAATACTGGGTCAGAACAAAGTTAGTCCATTATGGACTAGTGAACTTCATTGGACAGAATTGAAGTTAATTTACCAACTGACTGACCTGGTAATGGCTAACCAGCTCATACAACACACACACACACACACACACACACACACACACACACACACACACAAGCTCCCTTTCCTCTTCATATCCCAGCATGCTTTGCTCAGGAGGAAGAGGATGAGGTGGGGATTAGTGTGTGTGTGTGTGTGTGTGTGTGTGTGTGTGTGTGTGTGTGTGTGTGTGTGTGTGTGTGTGTGAAGATATAAATCTTCCCAATCCTCTTTCCGTCCAGAGACAGTGGGAGACACAGCGCCTGCTACCCTGTGTGTTGAGACACTAACTATCAGGATAACAGAGGAAGGAATATCAGCAGGAAGAGGAACACAGAACAGACAGTAAGATACACAGTAACTGTCTGTTTAGGGAGAGGAACATAGAACAGACAGTAAGATACACAGTAACTGTCTGTTTAGGGAGAGGAACATAGAACAGACAGTAAGATACACAGTAACTGTCTGTTTAGGGAGAGGAACATAGAACAGACAGTAAGATACACAGTAACTGTCTGTTTAGGGAGAGGAACATAGAACAGACAGTAAGATACACAGTAACTGTGTATACAGGGAGAGGAACACAGAACAGACAGTAAGATACACAGTAACTGTCTGTTTAGGGAGAGGAACACAGAACAGACAGTAAGATACACAGTAACTGTCTGTTTAGGGAGAGGCACACAGAACAGACAGTAAGATACACAGTAACTGTGTATACAGGGAGAGGAACACAGAACAGACAGTAAGATACACAGTAACTGTGTGTAATGTTCCCTTATACAGGGAGAGGAACACAGAACAGACAGTAAGATACACAGTAACTGTGTGTAATGTTCCCTTATACAGGGAGAGGAACACAGAACAGACAGTGAGATACACAGTAACTGTGTGTAATGTTCCCTTATACAGGGAGAGGAACACAGAACAGACAGTAAGATACACAGTAACTGTGTGTTCAGGGAGAGGAACACAGAACAGACAGTAAGATACACAGTAACTGTGTGTTCAGGGAGAGGAACACAGAACAGACAGTAAGATACACAGTAACTGTGTGTTCAGGGAGAGGAACACAGAACAGACAGTGAGATACATAGTAACTGTGTGTAATGTTCCATTATACAGGGAGAGGAACACAGAACAGACAGTAAGATACACAGTAACTGTGTGTTCAGGGAGAGGAACACAGAACAGACAGTAAGATACACAGTAACTGTCTGTAATGTTCCATTATACAGGGAGAGGAACACAGAACAGACAGTAAGATACACAGTAACTGTGTTCAGGGAGAGGAACACAGAACAGACAGTAAGATACACAGTAACTGTCTGTTTAGGGAGAGGAACACAGAACAGACAGTAAGATACACAGTAACTGTCTGTTTAGGGAGAGGAACACAGAACAGACAGTGAGATACACAGTAACTGTCTGTTTAGGGAGAGGAACACAGAACAGACAGTAAGATACACAGTAACTGTGTGTAATGTTCCATTATACAGGGAGAGGAACACAGAACAGACAGTAAGATACACAGTAACTGTCTGTTTAGGGAGAGGAACACAGAACAGACAGTAAGATACACAGTAACTGTGTGTAATGTTCCATTATACAGGGAGAGGAACACAGAACAGACAGTAAGATACACAGTAACTGTGTGTTCAGGGAGAGGAACACAGAACAGACAGTAAGATACACAGTAACTGTGTGTAATGTTCCATTATACAGGGAGAGGAACACAGAACAGACAGTAAGATACACAGTAACTGTGTGTAATGTTTAATTATACAGGGAGAGGAACACAGAACAGACAGTAAGATACACAGTAACTGTGTGTTCAGGGAGAGGAACACAGAACAGACAGTGAGATGCATAGTAACTCTGTGTTCAGGGAGAGGAACACAGAACAGACAGTAAGATACATAGTAACTGTGTGTAATGTTCCATTATACAGGGAGAGGAACACAGAACAGACAGTAAGATACACAGTAACTGTGTGTTCAGGGAGAGGAACACAGAACAGACAGTGAGATGCATAGTAACTGTGTGTTCAGGGAGAGGAACACAGAACAGACAGTAAGATACATAGTAACTGTGTGTTCAGGGAGAGGAACACAGAACAGACAGTAAGATACACAGTAACTGTGTGTTCAGGGAGAGGAACACAGAACAGACAGTAAGATACACAGTAACTGTCTGTTTAGGGAGAGGAACACAGAACAGACAGTAAGATACATAGTAGCTGTGTGTTCAGGGAGAGGAACACAGAACAGACAGTAAGATACACAGTAACTGTGTGTTCAGGGAGAGGAAGACAGAACAGACAGTAAGATACACAGTAACTGTGTGTAATGTTTAATTATACAGGGAGAGGAACACAGAACAGACAGTGAGATACACAGTAACTGTGTGTTCAGGGAGAGGAACACAGAACAGACAGTAAGATACACAGTAACTGTGTGTTCAGGAAGAGGAACACAGAACAGACAGTAAGATACACAGTAACTGTGTGTAATGTTCCATTATACAGGGAGAGAAACACAGAACAGACAGTAAGATACACAGTAACTGTGTTCAGGGAGAGGAACACAGAACAGACAGTAAGAAACACAGTAACTGTGTGTTCAGGAAGAGGAACACAGAACAGACAGTAAGAAACACAGTAACTGTGTATACAGGGAGAGGAACACAGAACAGACAGTAAGATATACAGTAACTGTGTGTAATGTTCCATTATACAGGGAGAGGAACACAGAACAGACAGTAAGATACACAGCAACTGTGTGTTCAGGGAGAGGAACACAGAACAGACAGTAAGATACACAGTAACTGTGTGTAATGTTCCATTATACAGGGAGAGGAACACAGAACAGACAGTAAGATACACAGTAACTGTGTGTAATGTTCCATTATACAGGGAGAGGAACACAGAACAGACAGTAAGATACACAGTAACTGTGTGTAATGTTCCATTATACAGGGAGAGGAACACAGAACAGACAGTAAGATACACAGTAACTGTGTGTTCAGGGAGAGGAACACAGAACAGACAGTAAGATACACAGTAACTGTGTGTAATGTTCCATTATACAGGGAGAGGAACACAGAACAGACAGTAAGATACACAGTAACTGTGTGTTCAAGGAGAGGAACACAGAACAGAGAGTAAGATACACAGTAACTGTGTGTTCAGGGAGAGGGACACAGAACAGACAGTAAGAAACACAGTAACTGTGTGTAATGTTCCATTATACAGGGAGAGGAACACAGAACAGACAGTAAGAAACACAGTAACTGTGTGTAATGTTCCATTATACAGGGAGAGGAACACAGAACAGACAGTAAGATACACAGTAACTGTGTGTTCAGGGAGAGGAACACAGAACAGACAGTAAGATACACAGTAACTGTCTGT
>NW_027039001.1:0-43924 GCF_034236695.1 Oncorhynchus nerka
CCTTAATATAAACTACAGACCCTTAATATAAACTACAGACCCTTAATATAAACTACAGACCCTTAATATAAACTACAGACCCTTAATATAAACTACAGACCCTTAATATAAACTACAGACCCTTAATATAAACTACAGACCCTTAATATAAACTACAGACAGACCCTTAATATAAACTACAGACCCTTAATATAAACTACAGACCCTTAATATAAACTACAGACCCTTAATATAAACTACAGACCCTTAATATAAACTACAGACCCTTAATATAAACTACAGAAACTACAGACCCTTAATATAAACTACAGACCCTTAATATAAACTACAGACCCTTAATATAAACTACAGACCCCTAATATAAACTACAGACCCTTAATATAAACTACAGACTTAATATAAACTTAATATAAACTACAGACCCTTAATATAAACTACAGACCCCTAATATAAACTACAGACCCTTAATATAAACTACAGACCCTTAATATAAACTACAGACCCTTAATATAAACTACAGACCCTTAATATAAACTACAGACCCTTAATATAAACTACAGACCCTTAATATAAACTACAGACCCTTAACTACAGACCCTTAATATAAACTACAGACCCTTAATATAAACTACAGACCCTTAATATAAACTACAGACCCTTAATATAAACTACAGACCCTTAATATAAACTACAGACCCTTAATATAAACTACAGACCCTTAATATAAACTACAGACCCTTAATATAAACTACAGACCCTTAATATAAACTACAGACCCCTAATATAAACTACAGACCCTTAATATAAACCCTTAACTACAGACCCTTAATATAAACTACAGACCCTTAATATAAACTACAGACCCTTAATATAAACTACAGACCCTTAATATAAACTACAGACCCTTAATATAAACTACAGACCCTTAATATAAACTACAGACCCTTAATATAAACTACAGACCCTTAACTACAGACCCTTAATATAAACTACAGACCCTTAATATAAACTACAGACCCTTAATATAAACTACAGACCCTTAACTACAGACCCTTAATATAAACTACAGGCCCTTAATATAAACTACAGACCCCTAATATAAACTACAGACCCTTAATATAAACTACAGACCCTTAATATAAACTACAGACCCTAATATAACTACAGACCCTTAATATAAACTACAGACCCTTAATATAAATAAACTACAGACCCTTAATATAAACTACAGACCCTTAATATAAACTACAGACCCTTAATATAAACTACAGACCCCTAATATAAACTACAGACCCCTAATATAAACTACAGACCCTTAACTACAGACCCTTAATATAAACTACAGACCCCTTAACTACAGACCCTTAATATAAACTACAGACCCCTAATATAAACTACAGACCCCTTAATATAAACTACAGACCCTTAATATAAACTACAGACCCCTAATATAAACTACAGACCCTTAATATAAACTACAGACCCTTAATATAAACTACAGACCCTAATATAAACTACAGACCCTTAATATAAACTACAGACCCTTAATATAAACTACAGACCCCTAATATAAACTACAGACCCTTAATATAAACTACAGACCCTTAATATAAACTACAGACCCTTAATATAAACTACAGATAATATAAACTACAGACCCTTAATATAAACTACAGACCCTAGACCCTTAATATAAACTACAGACCCTTAATATAAACTACAGACCCTTAATATAAACTACAGACCCTAACTACAGACCCTTAATATAAACTACAGACCCTTAATATAAACTACAGACCCTTAATATAAACTACAGACCCTTAATATAAACTACAGACCCCTATAAACTATAAACTACAGACCCCCTTAATATAAACTACAGACCCTTAATATAAACTACAGACCCTTAGTATAAACTACAGACCCTTAATATAAACTACAGACCCTTAATATAAACTACAGACCCTTAATATAAACTACAGACCCTTAATATAAACTACAGACCCTTAATATAAACTACAGACCCTTAGTATAAACTACAGACCCTTAATATAAACTACAGACCCTTAGTATAAACTACAGACCCTACAGACCCTTAATATAAACTACAGACCCTTAATATAAACTACAGACCCTTAATATAAACTACAGACCCTAATATAAACTACAGACCCTTAATATAAACTACAGACCCTAATATAAACTACAGACCCTTAATATAAACTACAGACCCTTAATATAAACTACAGACCCTTAATATAAACTACAGACCCTTAATATAAACTACAGACCCTTAATATAAACTACAGACCCTTAATATAAACTACAGACCCCTTAATATAAACTACAGACCCTTAATATAAACTACAGACCCTTAATATAAACTACAGACCCCTAATATAAACTACAGACCCTTAATATAAACTACAGACCCTTAATATAAACTACAGACCCTTAATATAAACTACAGACCCTTAATATAAACTACAGACCCTTAATATAAACTACAGACCCTTAATATAAACTACAGACCCCTAATATAAACTACAGACCCTTAATATAAACTACAGACCCTTAACTACAGACCCTTAATATAAACTACAGACCCTTAATATAAACTACAGACCCTTAATATAAACTACAGACCCTTAATATAAACTACAGACCCTTAATATAAACTACAGACCCTTAATATAAACTACAGACCCTTAATATAAACTACAGACCCTTAATATAAACTACAGACCCCTAATATAAACTACAGACCCTTAATATAAACTACAGACCCTTAATATAAACTACAGACCCTTAATATAAACTACAGACCCTTAATATAAACTACAGACCCTTAATATAAACTACAGACCCTAATTAACTATAAACTAAACTAGACCCTTAATATAAACTACAGACCCTTAATATAAACTACAGACCCTTAATATAAACTACAGACCCTATAATACAGATAAACTACAGACCCTTTAGACCCTTAATATAAACTACAGACCCTTAATATAAACTACAGACCCTTAATATAAACTACAGACCCTTAATATAAACTACAGACCCTTAATATACTACAGACCCTAATATAAACTACAACTACAGACCTTAATATAAACTACAGACCCTTAATATAAACTACAGACCCTTAATATAAACTACAGACCCTTAATATAAACTACAGACCCTTAATATAAACTACAGACCCTTAATATAAACTACAGACCCTAATATAAACTACAGACCCTTAATATAAACTACAGACCCTAATATAACTACAGACCCTTAATATAAACTACAGACCCTTAATATAAACTACAGACCCTTAATATAAACTTAATATAAACTACAGACCCTTAATATAAACTACAGACCTAATATAAACTACAGACCCTTAATATAAACTACAGACCCTTAATATAAACTACAGACCTTAATATAAACTACAGACCCTAATATATAAACTACAGACCCTTAATATAAACTACAGACCCTTATATAAACTACAGACCCTTAATATAAACTACAGACCCTTAATATAAACTACAGACCCTTAATATAAACTACAGACCCTTAATATAAACTACAGACCCTTAATATAAACTACAGACCCTTAATATAAACTACAGACCCTTAATATAAACTACAGACCCAGACCCTTAATATAAACTACAGACCCTTAATATAAACTACAGACCCTTAATATAAACTACAGACCCTTAATATAAACTACAGACCCTTAATATAAACTACAGACCCTTAATATAAACTAAGACCCTTAATATATACAGACCAGACCCTTAACTACAGACCCTTAATATAAACTACAGACCCCTAATATAAACTACAGACCCTTAACTACAGACCCTTAATATAAACTACAGACCCTTAATATAAACTACAGACCCTTAACTACAGACCCTTAATATAAACTACAGACCCTTAATATAAACTACAGACCCTTAATATAAACTACAGACCCTTATATAAACTACAGACCCTTAATATAAACTACAGACCCTTAATATAAACTACAGGCCTTTAATATAAACTACAGACCCTTAACTACAGACCCTTAATATAAACTACAGACCCTTAATATAAACTACAGACCCTTAACTACAGACCCTTAATATAAACTACAGACCCTTAATATAAACTACAGACCCTTAATATAAACTACAGACCCTTAATATAAACTACAGACCCTTAATATAAACTACAGACCCTTAATATAAACTACAGACCCTTAACTACAGACCCTTAATATAAACTACAGACCCTTAATATAAACTACAGACCCTTAATATAAACTACAGACCCTTAATATAAACTACAGACCCTTAAATATAAACTACAGACCCTTAATATAAATACAGAAACTACAGACCCTTAATATAAACTACAGACCCTTAATATTAATAATATAAACTACAGACCCTTAATATAAACTAGATATAAACTACAGACCCTTAATATAAACTACAGACCTTAATATATAAACTACAGACCCTTAATATAAACTACAGACCCTTAATATAAACTACAGACCCTTAATATAAATAAACTACAGACCCTTAATATAAACTACAGACCCTTAATATAAACTACAGACCCTTAATATAAACTACAGACCTTAATATAAACTACAGACCCTTAATATAAACTACAGACCCTTAATATAAACTACAGACCCTAATATAAAACTATGAATATAAACTACAGACCCTTAATATAAACTACAGACCCTAATATAAACTACAGACCCTTAATATAAACTACAGACCCTTAATATATAAACTACAGACCCTTAATATAAACTACAGACCCTTAATATAAACTACAGACCCTTAATATAAACTACAGACCCTAATATAAACTACAGACCCTTAATATAAACTACAGACCCTTAATATAAACTACAGACCCTTAATATAAACTACAGACCCTTAATATAAACTACAGACCCTTAATATAAACTACAGACCCTTAATATAAACTACAGACCCTTAATATAAACTACAGACCCTTAATATAAACTACAGACCCCTAATATAAACTACACCCTTAATATAAACTACAGACCCTTAATATAAACCAGACCCTTAATATAAACTACAGACCCTTAATATAAACTACAGACCCTTAATATAAACTACAGACCCTTAATATAAACTACAGACCCTTAATATAACTACAGACCCTTAATATAAACTACAGACCCTTAATATAAACCAGACCCTTAATATAAACTACAGACCTAATATAAACTTAATATAAACTACAGACCCTTAATATAAACTACAGACCCTTATAATATATACAGAAACTACAGACCCTTAATATAAACTACAGACCCTTAATATAAACTACAGACCCTTAATATAAACTACAGACCCTTAATATAAACTACAGACCCTTAATATAAACTACAGACCCTTAATATAAACTACAGACCCTTAATATAAACTACAGACCCTTAATATAAACTACAGACCCTTAATATAAACTACAGACCCTTAATATAAACTACAGACCCTTAATATAAACTACAGACCCTTAATATAAACTACAGACCCTTAATATAAACTACAGACCCTAATATAACTACCCTTAATATAAACTACAGACCCTTAATATAAACTACAGACCCCTAATATAAACTACAGACCCTTAATATAAACTTAATATAAACTACAGACTTAATATAAACTACAGACCCTTAGTATAAACTTAATATAAACTACAGACCCTTAATATAAACTACAGACCCTAATATTAATATAAACTACAGACCCTTAATATAAACTACAGACCCTTAATATAAACTACAGACCCTTAATATAAACTACAGACCCTTAATATAAACTACAGACCTTTAATATAAACTACAGACCCTTAATATAAACTACAGACCCTTAATATAAACAGACCCTAATATAAACTACAGACCTAATATAAACTACAGAATATAAACTACAGGCCTTTAATATAAACTACAGACCTTTAGTATAAACTACAGACCCTTAATATAAACTACAGACCCTTAACTACAGACCCTTAATATAAAGTGATCCACATTTGAAGCACCTTTGATTTCTGGGTAAAAAAAAAAAAAACTAAAAGTGAAGAACAAAGAAAATGGAGAACAACAAAATGTCCCTCTGGTCATTCAGCTGGTAGTTTAAATGAAACAGAGCTCATTGCAGAAAACCAGGTAACAGATGGATGAATCTTCACAGTGCAATAAATCAACCCTTAATATAAACTACAGACCCCATATACTAACGACCCTTAATATCCAGTGCATCTCTACAGACCCAGTCCAGCTCAACTAAACTAACAATATTCACAGATTGTCATAAACTAAATATAATTAATTCAGGTAATATAAGACATGACCCTAACCCCCCCCCCTACTACCTCTAGGCTGAATCAGGTGCCATAAGACATGCTACCCCCTACTACCTCTAGGGTTGAATCAGGTGCCATAAGACATGCCCCCCCCTACTAACTCAGGTTGAATCAGGTGCCATAAGACATGACCCCCTACTACCTCTAGGGTTGAATCAGGTGCCATAAGACATGCCCCCTACTACCTCTAGGTATGAATCAGGTGCCATAAGACATACAGACCCCCCCCTACTACCTCTAGACCCTGAATCAGGTGCCATAAGACATGACCCTTAATACTACCTCTAGACCCTGAATCAGGTGCCATAAGACATGCCCCCCTACTACCTCTAGGGTTGAATCAGGTGCCATAAGACATGCCCTTAATATAAACTACAGACCTCTAGGGTTGAATCAGGTGCCATAAGACATGCCCCCCCCTACTACCTCTAGGGTTGAATCAGGTGCCATAAGACATGCCCTAATATAAACTACCCTACTACCTCTAGGGCTGAATCAGGTGCCATAAAGACATGCCCCTACTACCTCTAGGGTTGAATCAGGTGCCATAAGACATGCCCCCCCTACTACCTCTAGGGTTGAAACTAGGTGCCATAAGACATGCCCCCCTACTACCTCTAGGGTTGAATCAGGTGCCATAAGACATGCCCCCTACTACCTCTAGGGTTGAATCAGGTGCCATAAGACATGCCCCTTAATACTAACCTCTAGGTTGAATCAGGTAATATAAGACATGCCCCTACTACCTCTATGAATCAGGTGCCATAAGACATGCTACTACCCCTACTACCTCTAGGTTGAATCAGGTAATATAAGACATGCCCTACAGACCCTAATATACTACCTCTAGGGTATAAATCAGGTGCCATAAGACATGACCCCCCCCCTACTACCTCTAGGGTTGAATCAGGTGCCATAAGACATGCCCCCCCCCCCCCTACTACCTCTAGGGTTGAATCAGGTGCCATAAGACATAAACTACTACCTCTAATTGAATCAGGTGCCATAAGACATGCCCTCCCCTACTACCTCTAATATGAATCAGTGCCATAAATATGCCCCCCTACTACCTCTAGGGTATGAATCAGGACCATAAGACATGCCCCCCTACTACCTCTAGGGTTGAATCAGGTGCCATAAGACATGCCCCCCCCTACTACCTCTAGGGTTGAATCAGGTGCCATAAGACATGCCCCCCCTACTACCTCTAGGGTTGAATCAGGTGCCATAAGACATGCCCTAAACCCCCTACTACCTCTAGGGTTGAATCAGGTGCCATAAGACATGCCCCCCCCTACTACCTCTAGGG
Organism: Oncorhynchus nerka; assembly: GCF_034236695.1. NCBI lineage: Eukaryota > Metazoa > Chordata > Actinopteri > Salmoniformes > Salmonidae > Oncorhynchus > Oncorhynchus nerka. The sequence continues at coordinate 7,727 of NW_027039001.1, forward strand.
TTGAATCAGGTGCCTTAATATAAACTACAGATAAGACATGACCCCCCCCTACTACCTCTAGGTTGAATCAGGTGCCATAAGACATGCCCCCCCCCCCTACTACCTCTAGGTTGAATCAGGTGCCATAAGACATGCCCCCCTACTACCTCTAGGGTTGAATCAGGTGCCATAAGACATGACCCCCCCCCTACTACCTCTAATATGAATCAGTGCCATAAGACATGCCCCCCTACTACCTCTGGGGTATGAATCAGGTGCCATAAGACATGACCCCCCTACTAACCTACAGACCCTTGAATCAGGTGCCATAAGACATGCCCCCCCCTACTACCTCTAGGGTTGAATCAGGTGCCATAAGACATGCCCCCCTACTAACTCTAGGGTTGAATCAGGTGCCATAAGACATGCCCCCCTACTACCTCTAGGGTTGAATCAGGTGCCATAAAGACATGCCCCCCCCTATATACCTCTAGGTTGAATCAGGTGCCATAAGACATGACCCCCCCCTACTACCTCTAATATGAATCAGGTGCCATAAGACATGCCCCCCCCTACTACCTCTAGGGTTGAATCAGGTGCCATAAGACATGCCCTACCCCTACTACCTCTAGGGTTGAATCAGGTGCCATAAGACATGCCCCCCTACTACCTCTAGGGTTGAATCAGGTAAAGACATGACCCCCCCTACTACCTCTAGGGTTAAATAAACTACAGACCCATAAGACATGACCCCCCTACTACCTCTAGGTTGAATCAGGTGCCATAAGACATGCCCCCCTACTACCTCTAGGTTGAATCAGGTGCCATAAGACATGCCCTTAATATAAACCCCCTACTACCTAAACTAGGGTTGAATCAGGTGCCATAAGACATGCCCCCCCTACTACCTCTAGGGTTAAACTCAGACCCTAATATAAAGACATGCCTTAACTACCCCCTACTACCTCTAGGGTTGAATCAGGTGCCATAAGACATGCCCCCCTACTACCTCTAGGGTTGAATCAGGTGCCATAAGACAAACCCCCCTACTACCTCTAGGGTATGAATCAGGTGCCATAAGACATAATGACCCCTAATATAAACCCCCCTACTACCTCTAGGTTGAATCAGGTGCCATAAGACATGCCCCCCCCTACTACCTCTAGGGTTGAATCAGGTGCCATAAGACATGCCCCCCCCTACTACCTCTAGGGTTGAATCAGGTGCCATAAGACATGCCCCCCTACTACTACCCTAGGGTTGAATCAGGTGCCATAAGACATGCCCCCCTACTACCTCTAGGGTTGAATCAGGTGCCATAAGACATGCCCTACCCTTAATATACTACCCCTAATATGAATCAGGTGCCATAAGACATGCCCCCCTACTACCTCTAATATGAATCAGGTGCCATAAGACATGCCCCCCCCTACTACCTCTAGGGTTGAATCAGGTGCCATAAGACATGCCCCCTACTTCTAGGGTTGAATCAGGTGCCATAAGACAGCCCCCCCCTACTACCTCTAGGTTGAATCAGGTGCCATAAGACATGCCCCCTACTACCTCTAGGGTTGAATCAGGTGCCATAAGACATGCCCCCCCCCCTACTACCTCTAGGGTTGAATCAGGTGCCATAAGACATGCCCCCCCCTACTACCTCTAGGTTGAATCAGGTGCCATAAGACATGCCCCCCCCTACTACCTCTACTGAATCAGGTGCCATAAGACATGCCCCCCCTACTACCTCTAGGGTTGAATCAGGTGCCATAAGACATGACCCCCTACTACCTATAGGGTTGAATCAGGTGCCATAAGACATGCCCCCCCCCACTACCTCTAGGGTTGAATCAGGTGCCATAAGACATGCCCCCCTACTACCTCTAGGGTTGAATCAGGTGCCATAAGACATGCCCCCCCCCCTACTACCTCTAGGGTTGAATCAGGTGCCATAAGACATGCCCCCCCCCCTACTACCTCTAGGGTTGAATCAGGTGCCATAAGACATGCCCCCCCCTACTACCTCTAGGGTTGAATCAGGTGCCATAAGACATGCCCCCCTACTACCTCTAGGGTTGAATCAGGTGCCATAAGACATGCCCCCCTACTACCTCTAGGGTTGAATCAGGTGCCATAAGACATGCCCCCCCCTACTACCTCTAGGGTTGAATCAGGTGCCATAAGACATGCCCCCCCTACTACCTCTAGGGTTGAATCAGGTGCCATAAGACATGCCCCCCCTACTACCTCTAGGGTTGAATCAGGTGCCATAAGACATGCCCCCCTACTACCTCTAGGGTTGAATCAGGTGCCATAAGACATGCCCCCCCCTACTACCTCTAGGGTTGAATCAGGTGCCATAAGACATGCCCCCCTACTACCTCTAGGGTTGAATCAGGTGCCATAAGACATGCCCCCCCTACTACCTCTAGGGTTGAATCAGGTGCCATAAGACATGCCCCCCTACTACCTCTAGGGTTGAATCAGGTGCCATAAGACATGCCCCCCCCCCTACTACCTCTAGGGTTGAATCAGGTGCCATAAGACATGCCCCCCCTACTACCTCTAGGGTTGAATCAGGTGCCATAAGACATGCCCCCCTACTACCTCTAGGGTTGAATCAGGTGCCATAAGACATGCCCCCCTACTACCTCTAGGGTTGAATCAGGTGCCATAAGACATGCCCCCCCCTACTACCTCTAGGGTTGAATCAGGTGCCATAAGACATGCCCCCCCTACTACCTCTAGGGTTGAATCAGGTGCCATAAGACATGCCCCCCTACTACCTCTAGGGTTGAATCAGGTGCCATAAGACATGCCCCCCCCTACTACCTCTAGGGTTGAATCAGGTGCCATAAGACATGCCCCCCCCTACTACCTCTAGGGTTGAATCAGGTGCCATAAGACATGCCCCCCCCTACTACCTCTAGGGTTGAATCAGGTGCCATAAGACATGCCCCCCTACTACCTCTAGGGTTGAATCAGGTGCCATAAGACATGCCCCCTACTACCTCTAGGGTTGAATCAGGTGCCATAAGACATGCCCCCTACTACCCTAGGGTTGAATCCCTATGCCCCCCCCTACTACCTCTAGGGTTGAATCAGGTGCCATAAGACATGCCCCCTACTACCTCTAGGGTTGAATCAGGTGCCATAAGACATGCCCCCCTACTACCTCTAGGGTTGAATCAGGTGCCATAAGACATACCTCTAGGGTTGAATCAGGTGCCATAAGACCCCCTAATATAACCTCTAGGGTTGAATCAGGTGCCATAAGACATGCCCCCCCCTACTACCTCTAGGGTTGAATCAGGTGCCATAAGACATGCCCCTACTACCTCTAGGGTTGAATCAGGTGCCATAAGACATGCCCCCCTACTACCTCTAGGGTTGAATCAGGTGCCATAAGACATGCCCCCCTACTACCTCTAGGGTTGAATCAGGTGCCATAAGACATGCCCCCCTACTACCTCTAGGGTTGAATCAGGTGCCATAAGACATGCCCCCCTACTACCTCTAGGGTTGAATCAGGTGCCATAAGACATGCCCCCCTACTACCTCTAGGGTTGAATCAGGTGCCATAAGACATGCCCCCCCTACTACCTCTAGGGTTGAATCAGGTGCCATAAGACATGCCCCCCTACTACCTCTAGGGTTGAATCAGGTGCCATAAGACATGCCCCCCCTACTACCTCTAGGGTTGAATCAGGTGCCATAAGACATGCCCCCCTACTACCTCTAGGGTTGAATCAGGTGCCATAAGACATGCCCCCTACTACCTCTAGGGTTGAATCAGGTGCCATAAGACATGCCCCCCTACTACCTCTAGGGTTGAATCAGGTGCCATAAGACATGCCCCCCCCCCCCTACTACCTCTAGGGTTGAATCAGGTGCCATAAGACATGCCCCCCCTACTACCTCTAGGGTTGAATCAGGTGCCATAAGACATGCCCCCCCCTACTACCTCTAGGGTTGAATCAGGTGCCATAAGACATGCCCCCCCTACTACCTCTAGGGTTGAATCAGGTGCCATAAGACATGCCCCCCTACTACTACCTCTAGGGTTGAATCAGGTGCCATAAGACATGCCCCCTACTACCTCTAGGGTTGAATCAGGTGCCATAAGACATGCCCCCCTACTACCTCTAGGGTTGAATCAGGTGCCATAAGACATGCCCCCCCCCCTACTACCTCTAGGGTTGAATCAGGTGCCATAAGACATGCCCCCCTACTACCTCTAGGGTTGAATCAGGTGCCATAAGACATGCCATAAGACATGCCCCCCCTACTACCTCTAGGGTTGAATCAGGTGCCATAAGACATGCCCCCCCCTACTACCTCTAGGGTTGAATCAGGTGCCATAAGACATGCCCCCCTACTACCTCTAGGGTTGAATCAGGTGCCATAAGACATGCCCCCCCCCTACTACCTCTAGGTTGAATCAGGTGCCATAAGACATGCCCCCCCCCTACTACCTCTAGGGTTGAATCAGGTGCCATAAGACATGCCCCCCCCCCCTACTACCTCTAGGTTGAATCAGGTGCCATAAGACATGCCCCCCTACTACCTCTAGGGTTGAATCAGGTGCCATAAGACATGCCCCCCCCACTACCTCTAGGGTTGAATCAGGTGCCATAAGACATGCCCCCCTACTACCTCTAGGGTTGAATCAGGTGCCATAAGACATGCCCCCCCCTACTACCTCTAGGGTTGAATCAGGTGCCATAAGACATGCCCCCCCCTACTACCTCTAGGGTTGAATCAGGTGCCATAAGACATGCCCCCCTACTACCTCTAGGGTTGAATCAGGTGCCATAAGACATGCCCCCCTACTACCTCTAGGGTTGAATCAGGTGCCATAAGACATGCCCCCCCTACTACCTCTAGGGTTGAATCAGGTGCCATAAGACATGCCCCCCTACTACCTCTAGGGTTGAATCAGGTGCCATAAGACATGCCCCCCTACTACCTCTAGGGTTGAATCAGGTGCCATAAGACATGCCCGGTTGAACAACTCTGGAAACTTATTTTTATTTATATATATATATATATATTTATTTTTTTATTATATATATTTATATATTTTTTTATCCCAGATTCCTAAAATCAAGAAGGGAAATCTGGGAATCCTACAACCTGGGATTTCTGGATATCTGGTGAATTTTGGGAAGTACTTCTGCAAAATATAGACCCACAACTACCTCTAGGTCAGTCTAGCTCAGTCTGTTGACAGCAGAGTAATATAGACCCACAACTACCTCTAGCTCAGTCTGTTGACAGCAGAGTAATATAGACCCACAACTACCTCTAGGTCAGTCTAGCTCAGTCTGTTGACAGCAGAGTAATATAGACCCACAACTACCTCTAGGTCAGTCTGTTGACAGCAGAGTAATATAGACCCACAACTACCTCTAGGTCAGTCTAGCTCAGTCTGTTGACAGCAGAGTAATATAGACCCACAACTACCCCTTGCTCAGTCTGTTGACAGCAGAGTAATATAGACCCACAACTACCTCTAGGTCAGTCTGTTGACAGCAGAGTAATATAGACCCACAACTACCTCTAGCTCAGTCTGTTGACAGCAGAGTAATATAGACCCACAACTACCCCTAGCTCAGTCTGTTGACAGCAGAGTAATAGCTCAGACCAGAGTAATATAGACCCACAACTACCCCTAGCTCAGTCTGTTGACAGCAGAGTAATATAGACCCACAACTACCCTAGCTCAGTCTGTAGACAGCAGAGTAATATAGACCCACAACTACCCCTAGCTCAGTCTGTTGACAGCAGAGTAATATAGACCCACAACTACCCCTAGCTCAGTCTGTTGACAGCAGAGTAATATAGACCCACAACTACCTCTAGCTCAGTCTGTTGACAGCAGAGTAATATAGACCCACAACTACCTCTAGGTCAGTCTAGCTCAGTCTGTTGACAGCAGAGTAATATAGACCCACAACTACCTCTAGGTCAGTCTAGCTCAGTCTGTTGACAGCAGAGTAATATAGACCCACAACTACCTCTAGCTCAGTCTGTAGACAGCAGAGTAATATAGACCCACAACTACCTCTAGGTCAGTCTAGCTCAGTCTGTTGACAGCAGAGTAATATAGACCCACAACTACCTCTAGCTCAGTCTGTTGACAGCAGAGTAATATAGACCCACAACTACCTCTAGCTCAGTCTGTAGACAGCAGAGTAATATAGACCCACAACTACCCCTAGGTCAGTCTAGCTCAGTCTGTTGACAGCAGAGTAATATAGACCCACAACTACCTCTAGGTCAGTCTAGCTCAGTCTGTTGACAGCAGAGTAATATAGACCCACAACTACCTCTAGGTCAGTCTAGCTCAGTCTGTTGACAGCAGAGTAATATAGACCCACAACTACCTCTAGCTCAGTCTGTTGACAGCAGAGTAATATAGACCCACAACTACCCCTAGCTCAGTCTGTTGACAGCAGAGTAATATAGACCCACAACTACCTCTAGCTCAGTCTGTTGACAGCAGAGTAATATAGACCCACAACTACCTCTAGCTCAGTCTGTTGACAGCAGAGTAATATAGACCCACAACTACCCCTAGCTCAGTCTGTTGACAGCAGAGTAATATAGACCCACAACTACCTCTAGGTCACCCTAGCTCAGTCTGTTGACAGCAGAGTAATATAGACCCACAACTACCTCTAGCTCAGTCTGTTGACAGCAGAGTAATATAGACTCACAACTACCCCTAGCTCAGTCTGTTGACAGCAGAGTAATATAGACCCACAACTACCTCTAGCTCAGTCTGTTGACAGCAGAGTAATATAGACCCACAACTACCTCTAGCTCAGTCTGTTGACAGCAGAGTAATATAGACCCACAACTACCCCTAGCTCAGTCTGTTGACAGCAGAGTAATATAGACCCACAACTACCTCTAGCTCAGTCTGTTGACAGCAGAGTAATATAGACCCACAACTACCCCTAGCTCAGTCTGTTGACAGCAGAGTAATATAGACCCACAACTACCTCTAGCTCAGTCTGTTGACAGCAGAGTAATATAGACCCACAACTACCTCTAGGTCACTCTAGCTCAGTCTGTTGACAGCAGAGTAATATAGACCCACAACTACCTCTAGGTCACCCTAGCTCAGTCTGTTGACAGCAGAGTAATATAGACCCACAACTACCCCTAGGTCACTCTAGCTCAGTCTGTTGACAGCAGAGTAATATAGACCCACAACTACCTCTAGGTCAGTCTAGCTCAGTCTGTTGACAGCAGAGTAATATAGACCCACAACTACCTCTAGCTCAGTCTGTTGACAGCAGAGTAATATAGACCCACAACTACCCCTAGCTCAGTCTGTTGACAGCAGAGTAATATAGACCCACAACTACCTCTAGCTCAGTCTGTTGACAGCAGAGTAATATAGACCTCACAACTACCCCTAGCTCAGTCTGTTGACAGCAGAGTAATATAGACCCACAACTACCCCTAGCTCAGTCTGTTGACAGCAGAGTAATATAGACCCACAACTACCCCTAGGTCAGTCTAGCTCAGTCTGTAGACAGCAGAGTAATATAGACCCACAACTACCTCTAGGTCAGTCTGTTGACAGCAGAGTAATATAGACCCACAACTACCTCTAGGTCAGTCTAGCTCAGTCTGTTGACAGCAGAGTAATATAGACCCACAACTACCCCTAGGTCAGTCTAGCTCAGTCTGTAGACAGCAGAGTAATATAGACCCACAACTACCTCTAGCTCAGTCTGTAGACAGCAGAGTAATATAGACCCACAACTACCTCTAGCTCAGTCTGTTGACAGCAGAGTAATATAGACCCACAACTACCTCTAGGTCAGTCTAGCTCAGTCTGTTGACAGCAGAGTAATATAGACCCACAACTACCCCTAGGTCAGTCTAGCTCAGTCTGTTGACAGCAGAGTAATATAGACCCACAACTACCCCTAGGTCAGTCTAGCTCAGTCTGTTGACAGCAGAGTAATATAGACCCACAACTACCTCTAGGTCAGTCTAGCTCAGTCTGTTGACAGCAGAGTAATATAGACCCACAACTACCTCTAGCTCAGTCTGTAGACAGCAGAGTAATATAGACCCACAACTACCCCTAGCTCAGTCTGTAGACAGCAGAGTAATATAGACCCACAACTACCCCTAGCTCAGTCTGTTGACAGCAGAGTAATATAGACCCACAACTACCTCTAGCTCAGTCTGTAGACAGCAGAGTAATATAGACCCACAACTACCTCTAGCTCAGTCTGTTGACAGCAGAGTAATATAGACCCACAACTACCCCTAGCTCAGTCTGTTGACAGCAGAGTAATATAGACCCACAACTACCTCTAGCTCAGTCTGTTGACAGCAGAGTAATATAGACCCACAACTACCCCTAGCTCAGTCTGTTGACAGCAGAGTAATATAGACCCACAACTACCCCTAGGTCAGTCTAGCTCAGTCTGTTGACAGCAGAGTAATATAGACCCACAACTACCTCTAGGTCAGTCTAGCTCAGTCTGTTGACAGCAGAGTAATATAGACCCACAACTACCTCTAGGTCAGTCTGTTGACAGCAGAGTAATATAGACCCACAACTACCTCTAGCTCAGTCTGTTGACAGCAGAGTAATATAGACCCACAACTACCTCTAGCTCAGTCTGTTGACAGCAGAGTAATATAGACCCACAACTACCCCTAGGTCAGTCTGTTGACAGCAGAGTAATATAGACCCACAACTACCCCTAGCTCAGTCTGTAGAGAATGTATATCTGATATGAAAGATGGTCTTTTCACTCTGGAGAATGTATATCTGACATGAAAGATGGTATTTTCATTCTAGAGAATGCATATAGATGGTATTTTCACTCTAGAGAATGCATATAGATGGTATTTTCACTCCAGAGAATGCATATAGATGGTATTTTCACTCCAGAAATAGATATCTAATCAGATGGTATTTTCACTCTAGAATACATATCTAATCAGATGGTATATAGTGTGTGTGTGTGTGTGTGTCCATAACGGTTCACTATTCTGTATATAGTCCACTACATCGGGAACTAGTTGCTATTTGGGATCCATCCCAGGTCGTAGAAACTCTTCCATAAAGACCTGGGGGTGGGGGTGGGGTGGGTGGACGGGGGGACAGGAGGGACAAATCAAGGTTTAGCAATTCTTTTTATTTATTTTTGTAAACACACAACAACAAAAAATAGTTTGAAGCATCATTTAATGTATTTTATTATACATCAGCCTTTAAATTCAAGTAAAGCGACTCGTCCAAAAGCAAACAGCCTCTGTTTTAGCAAGAGTCCCCCCCCAAAAAAAATAAAATAATGTATTGTATTATACATCAGCCTTTAAATTCATTAAATTATTTCAAATCCTCAGCAAAAAAACCCCACAAAAACAAAAACCTCCCCTTTAGATAAAGTGTTGAACTAGAGTGAGAAAACAAAACCCTCCCCTTTAGATAAAGTGTTGAACTAGAGTGAGAAAACAAAAACCCTCCCCTTTAGATAAAGTGTTGAACTAGAGTGAGAAAACAAAACCCTCCTTTAGATAAAGTGTTGAACTCCCCTTTAGATAAAGTGTTGAACTAGAGTGAACAGCTTTGGCAAAAGCAGAGCGGTTTAAGTCCTCTTTACGATCTACACTACAGGGCTGTCCAGTCACAAACAACACCCACGTTCCCTACATAGGGCCCTATATAGGGAATAGGGCTCTGGTCTATAGTAGGGCCCTATATAGGGAATAGGGATCTGGTCTATAGTAGGGCCCTATATAGGGAATAGGTGTTTGGAATACAGGCTGTGTGATATATCCTCTCTGAGGACCTTACAGTTCATTGACAGGAGGGAAGAAAAACCAAGTCTCTTTTTCCTCCGACAAAATGGCACCCGAATTCCCTTCTTAGTACACTAGGCTTGTCCTTAAGTCGTGCACTAGTTAGGGAATAAGGGTTTAGGGGCCACGAGCCTTGGGCTGAAACATGTCGAAAAACGCTTCACAACGAAAACGTCTCATAAAGCTACGCTAGCCATTTGGTCTTCTCCTCTTCTCTCCTCCTCCTCCTCTTCTTCTTCTCTCTCATTGTCCTCTTTCTCCTTGTTCTTCTTCTTGTGTTTGTGTTTCAGTCCCGTGATCTCTCCCTCCTCAGCGTCCAGGCTCCCCTGTCTCTTCTGCTTTCTATCCTTCTTCTTCTTCTTCTTCTTCTTCTGTTTCTTCTTCTCTTTTCTATCTTTCTTCTTCTTGTCTTTCTTGTTGCCCAGGCTACCGACAGAGCTGGCGCTGCTGCTACGACTTCTGCCGCTGCCCTCTCCCTCCAGCGCTCTCTCTCCCTCCAGCGCTCTCTCTCCCTCCAGCGCTCTCTCTCCCTCCAGCGCTCTCTCTCCCTCCAGCGCTCTCTCTCCCTCCAGCGCTCTCTCTCCCTCCAGCGCTCTCTCTCCCTCCAGCGCTCTCTCTCCCTCCAGCGCTCTCTCTCCCTCCAGCGCTCTCTCTCCCTCCACCGCTCTCTCTCCCTCCTCCTCCCCCTCTGAGATCTCTCCCTCGCTGTAGTCAGGTTCGAAGGCCTCATCTGTCTCTCTGACCAGGTCAGGAGGGGATCTGGAAGAAGGGACCGAGGGAGGGGTCTGGAGGAAGGGACCGAGGGAGGAGATCTGGAAGAAGGGACCAAGGGAGGAGATCTGGAAGAAGGGACCGAGGGAGGAGGTCTGGAAGAAGGGACCGAGGGAGGAGATCTGGAAGAAGGGACCGAGGGAGGGGGTCTGGAGGAAGGGACCGAGGGAGGAGGTCTGACTTTAGGGTTCTCCCTCCCTCTCTCCTTTGCCCTATCCACCCCTCTCTCTCTCTCCTTCTCCCTATCGACCCCTCTCTCTCTCTCCTTCTCCCTATCCACCCCTCTCTCTCTCTCCTTCTCCCTATCCACCCCTCTCTCTCTCTCCTTCTCCCTATCCACCCCTCTCTCTCTCTCCTTCTCCCTATCGCTCTCCTTCTCCCTATCCACCCCTCTCTCTCTCTCCTTCTCCATCTTCTCCCTCATCTGTTGCATCTGCCACTCTCTCTCTTTCTTTCTCTCTCTCTCTCTGACAGCTCGGGGCACCCCAGCCCTGTTGTCAGTCCTGGGGGGCTGTATGAGTGAGGCTGGGTGTTGGGGGGGCTGTATGAGTGAGGCTGGGTGTTGGTGGGGCTTTCCACCACTCATCTCCTTCTCTAGGTTTCCTAGGCTGGCCTGCTGGCTCTGTCTCCCCGCTGAGGAGCGCTCTACTCTGGGCTCTTCTCCCTCAGCCTTCCCTCTCCCGGACTGGTTCTCCACGGAGATGGAGACCTGAGGAGAGGGGTATCTGTCCTGCGCCGTGTCCCTGCCAGGGCTGCTTTCGCTAGGTCCGGTGGGCTCAGAGCTTCCCTGAGATCTCTGGGTGCTGGAGGACGAGGGGTCCGATGGGTGTGGGGCTCTCTTGGAGACGGGAGAGGCACTGCCTAGCTCTCGGTGGTCTTTGTGTTTGGGGTCGAGGCGGTCTCTGTGTTCTCTGGTCTCCTGGTCGTCTAGTGGTCTACGGTCAGAGTTGGTGGAGGAGTTCTGGTCGTTGTGGTCTTTATGTTTGTGGTCTCTGTGCTCCCTGGCTCTGGGGTCAGAGGTCGCTTTGTGGTCCCTGGAAGAAGAAAAAGGTTTACGATCTCGTGAGTAAGAGTGTGAGGAGGAAGAGGAGCTCTTTTCGCTGCTGTGGTCGCTCCCTCTCTCCCCAGTCCTCTCTCCTTCTCTCTCTCTCCTCTCCGGCCGCTGAGAGGAGCTCTTCTCACTGATGTGGTCGATCCCTCTCTCCCCAGTCCTCTCTCCCTCTCTCGCTCAGGCCGCTGAGAGGAGCTCTTCTCACTGATGTGGTCGATCCCTCTCTCCCCAGTCCTCTCTCTCCTCTCTCGCTCCGGCTGCTGAGAGGAGCTCTTCTCACTGATGTGGTCGATCCCTCTCTCCCCAGTCCTCTCTCCTTCTCTCTCTCTCCTCTCCGGCCGCTGAGAGCTCTTCTCACTGCTGTGGTCGATCCCTCTCTCCCCAGTCCTCTCTCCTTCTCTCTCTCTCCTCTCAGGCCGCTGAGAGGAGCTCTTCTCACTGATGTGGTCGATCCCTCTCTCCCCAGTCCTCTCTCTCCTCTCTCGCTCCGGCCGCTGAGAGGAGCTCTTCTCACTGATGTGGTCGATCCCTCTGTCCCCAGTCCTCTCTCCTCCTCTCTCTCTTCTCTTTTGAGAGGAGCTCTTCTCACTGCTGTGGTCGCTCCCTCTCTCCCCAGTCCTCTCTCCTTCTCTCTCTCTCTTCTCCGGCCGCTGAGAGCTCTTCTCACTGCTGTGGTCGCTCCCTCTCTCCCCAGTCCTCTCTCCTTCTCTCTCTCTCCTCTCCGGCCGCTGAGAGGAAGAGGGAATCTTTCTCGGTCTGTCCATATCTTTGTCAGAAGCACGGCTGTGTTCCCTCTCTCTTTCTCTCTCTTTCCCCCGCTCTCTGTCCCGTTCTTTATCCCTCTCCTTTTCCTTTAACTGATCTCTCTCTCTCTCCGTCTCTCCGTCTTTCTCAGGAGGGATGGGGTCTGCGGAGTGTTTTCCATCCTGCAGGCCGTCTTCTCTGTCTCTGCCACTAGAGGGGGACATAGTTCTCTCTGGCTTGGGAAAGGTACAGTCCCTCTCTTTCCTTCGCCCTGCCTCCGTCTCCGTCGTCACGGTGATGTGGGGTCCAGGTGGGGAAAGGGAGGGGGGGGGTGAGCAAGGGGCGGAGTTGAACCCTGACCCCTCCTCCTTCCTCTTCCTCTGATTCATAGTCCTCCTTCTCCCACTTGGAGCGAGGGACCTGGACGAGGAGAGAAGAGAAGAGAACACGTCTGAGCTGTGTGTCTCCTGTATGAGTACTATCTAGTCTAACAGGTGTAGAGCTGTGTGTCTCCTGTATGAGAACTATCTAGTCTAACAGGTGTAGAGCTGTATGAGTACTATCTAGTCTAACAGGTGTAGAGCTGTGTGTCTCTGACCTGTATGAGTACTATCTAGTCTAACAGGTGTAGAGCTGTGTGTCTCCTGTATGAGTACTATCTAGTCTAACAGGTGTAGAGCTGTGTGTCTCTGACCTGTATGAGGACTATCTAGTCTAACAGGTGTAGAGCTGTGTGTCTCCTGTATGAGTACTATCTAGTCTAACAGGTGTAGAGCTGTATGAGTACTATCTAGTCTAACAGGTGTAGAGCTGTGTCTCTGACCTGTATGAGTACTATCTAGTCTAACAGGTGTAGAGCTGTGTGTCTCCTGTATGAGTACTATCTAGTCTAACAGGTGTAGAGCTGTGTGTCTGACCTGTATGAGTACTATCTAGTCTAACAGGTGTAGAGCTGTGTGTTTCTGACCTGTATGAGTACTATCTAGTCTAACAGGTGTAGAGCTGTATGAGTACTATCTAGTCTAACAGGTGTAGAGCTGTGTGTCTCTGACCTGTATGAGTACTATCTAGTCTAACAGGTGTAGAGGTGTGTGTCTCCTGTATGAGTACTATCTAGTCTAACAGGTGTAGAGCTGTGTGTCTCCTGTATGAGTACTATCTAGTCTAACAGGTGTAGAGCTGTGTGTCTGACCTGTATGAGTACTATCTAGTCTAACAGGTGTAGAGCTGTGTGTCTCCTGTATGAGTACTATCTAGTCTAACAGGTGTAGAGCTGTGTGTCTCTGACCTGTATGAGTACTATCTAGTCTAACAGGTGTAGAGCTGTGTGTCTCTGACCTGTATGAGTACTATCTAGTCTAACAGGTGTAGAGCTGTGTGTCTCTGACCTGTATGAGTACTATCTAGTCTAACAGGTGTAGAGCTGTGTGTCTCTGACCTGTATGAGTACTATCTAGTCTAACAGGTGTAGAGCTGTGTGTCTCTGACCTGTATGAGTACTATCTAGTCTAACAGGTGTAGAGCTGTGTGTCTCTGACCTGTATGAGTACTATCTAGTCTAACAGGTGTAGAGCTGTGTGTCTCCTGTATGAGTACTATCTAGTCTAACAGGTGTAGAGCTGTGTGTCTCCTGTATGAGTACTATCTAGTCTAACAGGTGTAGAGCTGTGTGTCTCCTGTATGAGAACTATCTAGTCTAACAGGTGTAGAGCTGTGTGTCTCCTGTATGAGTACTATCTAGTCTAACAGGTGTAGAGCTGTGTCTCTGACCTGTATGAGTACTATCTAGTCTAACAGGTGTAGAGCTGTGTCTCTGACCTGTATGAGTACTATCTAGTCTAACAGGTGTAGAGCTGTGTGTCTCTGACCTGTATGAGTACTATCTAGTCTAACAGGTGTAGAGCTGTGTGTCTCCTGTATGAGTACTATCTAGTCTAACAGATGTAGAGCTGTGTGTCTCTGACCTGTATGAGGACTATCTAGTCTAACAGGTGTAGAGCTGTGTGTCTCCTGTATGAGTACTATCTAGTCTAACAGGTGTAGAGCTGTGTGTCTCCTGTATGAGTACTATCTAGTCTAACAGGTGTAGAGCTGTATGAGTACTATCTAGTCTAACAGGTGTAGAGCTGTGTCTCTGACCTGTATGAGTACTATCTAGTCTAACAGGTGTAGAGCTGTGTGTCTCTGACCTGTATGAGTACTATCTAGTCTAACAGGTGTAGAGCTGTGTGTCTCCTGTATGAGTACTATCTAGTCTAACAGGTGTAGAGCTGTGTGTCTCCTGTATGAGTACTATCTAGTCTAACAGGTGTAGAGCTGTGTGTCTCTGACCTGTATGAGTACTATCTAGTCTAACAGGTGTAGAGCTGTGTGTCTCCTGTATGAGTACTATCTAGTCTAACAGGTGTAGAGCTGTGTGTCTCCTGTATGAGTACTATCTAGTCTAACAGGTGTAGAGCTGTGTGTCTCTGACCTGTATGAGTACTATCTAGTCTAACAGGTGTAGAGCTGTGTGTCTCTGACCTGTATGAGTACTATCTAGTCTAACAGGTGTAGAGCTGTGTGTCTCCTGTATGAGTACTATCTAGTCTAACAGGTGTAGAGCTGTGTGTCTCCTGTATGAGTGCTATCTAGTCTAACAGGTGTAGAGCTGTGTGTCTCCTGTATGAGTACTATCTAGTCTAACAGGTGTAGAGCTGTGTGTCTCTGACCTGTATGAGTACTATCTAGTCTAACAGGTGTAGAGCTGTGTGTCTCCTGTATGAGTACTATCTAGTCTAACAGGTGTAGAGCTGTGTGTCTGACCTGTATGAGTACTATCTAGTCTAACAGGTGTAGAGCTGTATGAGTACTATCTAGTCTAACAGGTGTAGAGCTGTATGAGTACTATCTAGTCTAACAGGTGTAGAGCTGTATGAGTACTATCTAGTCTAACAGGTGTAGAGCTGTGTGTCTCTGATCTGTATGAGTACTATCTAATCTAACAGGTGTAGAGCTGTGTGTCTCCTGTATGAGTACTATCTAGTCTAACAGGTGTAGAGCTGTGTGTCTCTGACCTGTATGAGTACTATCTAATCTAACAGGTGTAGAGCTGTGTGTCACCTGTATGAGTACTATCTAGTCTAACAGGTGTAGAGCTGTGTGTCTCCTGTATGAGTACTATCTAGTCTAACAGGTGTAGAGCTGTGTCTCTGACCTGTATGAGTACTATCTAGTCTAACAGGTGTAGAGCCGTGTCTCTGACCTGTATGAGTACTATCTAGTCTAACAGGTGTAGAGCCGTGTCTCTGACCTGTATGAGTACTATCTAGTCTAACAGGTGTAGAGCTGTGTGTCTCCTGTATGAGTACTATCTAGTCTAACAGGTGTAGAGCTGTGTGTCTGACCTGTATGAGTACTATCTAGTCTAACAGGTGTAGAGCTGTATGAGTACTATCTAGTCTAACAGGTGTAGAGCTGTGTGAGTACTATCTAGTCTAACAGGTGTAGAGCCGTGTCTCTGACCTGTATGAGTACTATCTAGTCTAACAGGTGTAGAGCTGTGTGTCTGACCTGTATGAGGACTATGTGACCGTCAGCAGGTGCTGAGCTGTCATTGGTGTACTCCTCCAGTGTTTTAACGACAGTCTTCCTCTGCTCTGCTCTGCCCTCTGATCCATCGCCACACACAGGACTACTGCCCCTGGAGGACTGGTGGTGTAATACACAACAACACATAGTTAATATAGACACCTCCTCCTCCTCCACACAGGACTACTGCCCCTGGAGGACTGGTGGTGTAATACACAACAACACATAGTTAATATAGACACCACCTCCTCCTCCTCCTCCTCACAGGACTACTGCCCCTGGGGACTGGTGGTGTAATACACAACAACACATAGTTAATATAGACACCTCCTCCTCCTCACATGACTACTGCCCCTGGAGGACTGGTGGTGTAATACACAACAACACATAGTGAATATAGACACCTCCTCCTCCTCCTCACAGGACTACTGCCCCCTGGAGGACTGGTGGTGTAATACACAACAACACATAGTTAATATAGACACCTCCTCCTCCTCCACCTCCTCACAGGACTACTGCCTCCTGGAGGACTGGTGGTGTAATACACAACAACACATAGTTAATATAGACACCACCTCCTCCTCCACCTCCTCACAGGACTACTGCCCCCTGGGGGACTGGTGGTGTAATACACAACAACACATAGTTAATATAGACACCTCCTCCTCCTCCTCACAGGACTACTGCCCCCTGGGGGACTGGTGGTGTAATACACAACAACACATAGTTAATATAGACACCACCTCCTCCTCCACACAGGACTACTGCCCCCTGGAGGACTGGTGGTGTAATACACAACAACACAGTTAATATAGACACCTCCTCCTCTTCCTCCTCCTCCACCTCCTCACAGGACTACTGCCCCCTGGGGGACTGGTGGTGTAATACACAACAACACATAGTTAATATAGACACCTCCTCCTCCTCACAGGACTACTGCCCCCTTGGGGACTGGTGGTGTAATACACAACAACACATAGTTAATATAGACACCTCCTCCTCCTCACAGGACTACTGCCCCCTGGAGGACTGGTGATGTAATACACAACAACACATAGTTAATATAGACACCACCTCCTCCTCCTCCTCACAGGACTACTGCCCCCTGGGGGACTGGTGGTGTAATACACAACAACACATAGTTAATATAGACACCTCCTCCTCTTCCACACAGGACTACTGCCCCCTGGAGGACTGGTGGTGTAATACACAACAACACATAGTGAATATAGACACCTCCTCCTCCTCCTCACAGGACTACTGCCCCCTGGGGGACTGGTGGTGTAATACACAACAACACATAGTTAATATAGACACCTCCTCCTCCACACAGGACTACTGCCCCCTGGAGGACTGGTGATGTAATACACAACAACACATAGTTAATATAGACACCTCCTCCTCCACACAGGACTACTGCCCCCTGGGGGACTGGTGGTGTAATACACAACAACACATAGTTAATATAGACACCTCCTTCTCCTCCACACAGGACTACTGCCCCCTGGAGGACTGGTGGTGTAATACACAACAACACATAGTTAATATAGACACCACCTCCTCCTCCTCCTCACAGGACTACTGCCCCCTGGAGGACTGGTGGTGTAATACACAACAACACATAGTTAATATAGACACCTCCTCCTCCTCCACCTCCTCACAGGACTACTGCCTCCTGGAGGACTGGTGGTGTAGTAGTACTTCCGGCGCCGACTGAGATGGCCGCCTCGCTTCGCGTTCCTAGGAAACTATGCAGTTTTTTGTTTTTTTACGTGTTATTTCTTACATTAGTACCCCAGGTCATCTTAGGTTTCATTACATACAGTCGAGAAGAACTACTGAATATAAGATCAGCGCCAACTCACCATCAGTACGACCAAGAATATGTTTTCCGCGACGCGGATCCGGTGTTCTGCCTTACAAACAGGACAACGGAATGGATCGCATGCACCGACCCAAGGAAACGACTCCGAAAAAAGAGGGAAACGAGGCGGTGTTCTGGTCAGACTCCGAAAAAGGGCACATCGCGCACCACTCCCCAGCATTCTTCTTGCCAATGTCCAATCTCTTGACAACAAGGTTGACGAAATCCGAGCAAGGGTAGCATTCCAGAGGGACATCAGAGACTGCAACGTTCTCTGCTTCACAGAAACATGGCTTACTGGGAAGACGCTATCCGATGCGGTGCAGCCAACGGGTTTCTCCACGCATCGCGCCGACAGAAACAAACATCTTTCTGGTAAGAAGAGTGGCGGGGGCGTATGCCTCATGACTAACGAGACATGGTGTGATGAAGGAAACATACAGGAATTCAAATCCTTCTGTTCACCTGATTTAGAATTCCTCACAATCAAATGTAGACCGCATTATCTTCCAAGAGAATTCTCTCGATTATAATCACAGCCGTATATATCCCCCAAGCAGACACATCGATGGCTCTGAACGAACTTTATTTAACTCTTTGCAAACTGGAAACCATTTATCCGGAGGCTGCATTCATTGTAGCTGGGGATTTTAACAAAGCTAATCTGAAAACAAGACTCCTAAATTTTACCAGCATATCGATTGCGCAACCAGGGGTGGTAAAACCTTGGATCATTGTTACTCTAACTTCCGCGACGCATATAAGGCCCCCCTTTCGGAAAAGCTGACCACGACTCCATTTTGCTGATCCCTGCCTACAGGCAGAAACTAAAACAAGAGGCTCCCACGCTGAGGTCTGTCCAACGCTGGTCAGACCAAGCTGACTCCACACTCCAAGACTGCTTCCATCACGTGGACTGGGACATGTTTCAGTATTGCGTCAGATGGAAATATTGACGAATACGCTGATTCGGTGTGCAGTTCATTAGAACGCGTCGAAGATGTCGTTCCCATAGCAACGATAAAAACATTCCCAAACCAGAAACCGTGGATTGATGGCAGCATTCGCGTGAAACTGAAAGCGCGAACCACTGCTTTTAATCAGGCAAGGTGTCTGGTAATATGTCCGAATATAAACAATGCAGCTATTCCTCCGCAAGGCTATTAAACAAGCTAAGGCCAGTACAGAGACAAAGTGGAATCTCAATTCAATGGCTCAGACACAAGAGGCATGTGGCAGGGTCTACAGTCAATCACGGACTACAAGAAGAAACCCAGCCCAGTCACGGACCAGGATGTCTTGCTCCCAGGCAGACTAAATAACTTTTTGCCCGCTTTGAGGACAATACAGTGCCACTGACACGCCTGCAACGAAAACATGCGGTCCTCCTTCACTGCAGCCGAGGTGAGTAAGACATTTAAACGTGTTAACCTCGCAAGGCTGCAGGCCCAGACGGCATCCTCAGCCGCGCCCTCAGAGCATGCGCAGACCAGCTGGCCGGTGTGTTTACGGACATATTCAATCAATCCCTATACCAGTCTGCTGTTCCCACATGCTTCAAGAGGGCCACCATTGTTCCTGTTCCCAAGAAAGCTAAGGTAACTGAGCTAAACGACTACCCCGTAGCACTCACTTCCGTCATCATGAAGTGCTTTGAGAGACTAGTCAAGGACCATATCACCTCCACCCTACCTGACACCCTAGACCCACTCCAATTTGCTTACCGTCCAAATAGGTCCACAGACGATGCAATCTCAACCACACTGCACACTGCCCTAACCCACCTGGACAAGAGGAATACCTATGTGAGAATGCTGTTCATCGACTACAGCTCGGCATTCAATACCATAGTACCCTCCAAGCTCGTCATCAAGCTCGAGACCCTGGGTCTCGACCCCGCCCTGTGCAACTGGGTACTGGACTTCCTGACGGGCCGCCCACAGGTGGTGAGGGTAGGCAACAACATCTCCTCCCCGCTGATCCTCAACACGGGGGCCCCACAAGGGTGCGTTCTGAGCCCTCTCCTGTACTCCCTGTTCACCCACGACTGCGTGGCCATGCACGCCTCCAACTCAATCATCAAGTTTGCGGACGACACAACAGTGGTAGGCTTGATTACCAACAACGACGAGACGGCCTACAGGGAGGAGGTGAGGGCCCTCGGAGTGTGGTGTCAGGAAAATAACTCACACTCAACGTCAACAAAACTAAGGAGATGATTGTGGACTTCAGGAAACAGCAGAGGGAACACCCCCTATCCACATCGATGGATCAGTAGTGGAGAGGGTAGCAAGTTTTAAGTTCCTCGGCATACACATCACAGACAAACTGAATTGGTCCACTCACACTGACAGCGTCGTGAAGAAGGCGCAGCAGCGCCTCTTCAACCTCAGGAGGCTGAAGAAATTCGGCTTGTCACCAAAAGCACTCACAAACTTCTACAGATGCACAATCGAGAGCATCCTGGCGGGCTGTATCACCGCCTGGTACGGCAACTGCTCCGCCTCAACCGTAAGGCTCTCCAGAGGGTAGTGAGGTCTGCACAACGCATCACCGGGGCAAACTACCTGCCCTCCAGGACACCTACACCACCCGATGTTACAGGAAGGCCATAAAGATCATCAAGGACATCAACCACCCGAACCACTGCCTGTTCACCCCGCTATCATCCAGAAGGCGAGGTCAGTATAGGTGCATCAAAGCTGGGACCGAGAGACTGAAAAACAGCTTCTATCTCAAGGCCATCAGACTGTTAAACAGCCACCACTAACATTGAGTGGCTGCTGCCAACACACTGTCATTGACACTGACCCAACTCCAGCCACTTTAATAATGGGAATTGATGGGAAATGATGTAAATATATCACTAGCCACTTTAAACAATGCTACCTTATATAATGTTACTTACCCTACATTATTCATCTCATATGCATATGTATATACTGTACTCTAGATCATCGACTGCATTCTTATGTCACTAGCCACTTTAACTATGCCACTTTGTTTACTTTGTCTACATACTCATCTCATATGTATATACTGTACTCGGGATACCATCTACTGTATGCTGCTCTGTACCATCACTCATTCATATATCCTTATGTACATATTCCTTATCCCTTACACTGTGTATAAGACAGTAGTTGTGGAATTGTTAGTTAGATTACTTGTTGGTTATCACTGCATTGTCGGAACTAGAAGCACAAGCATTTCGCTACACTCGAATTAACATCTGCTAACCATGTGTATGTGACAAATAAAATTGGATTTGATTTGATTTGTAATACACAACAACACATAGTTAATATAGACACCACCTCCTCCTCCACCTCCTCACAGGACTACTGCCCCTGGGGGACTGGTGGTGTAATACACAACAACACATAGTTAATATAGACACCTCCTCCTCCTCCACACAGGACTACTGCCCCTGGGGGACTGGTGGTGTAATACACAACAACACATAGTTAATATAGACACCTCCTCCTCCTCCTCACAGGACTACTGCCCCTGGGGGACTGGTGGTGTAATACACAACAACACATAGTTAATATAGACACCACCTCCTCCTCCACACAGGACTACTGCCCCCTGGAGGACTGGTGGTGTAATACACAACAACACATAGTTAATATAGACACCTCCTCCTCTTCCTCCTCCTCCTCCACACAGGACTACTGCCCCCTGGGGACTGGTGATGTAATACACAACAACACAGTTAATATAGACACCTCCTCCTCCACCTCCTCACAGGACTACTGCCCCTGGGGGACTGGTGGTGTAATACACAACAACACATAGTTAATATAGACACCACCTCCTCCACCACACAGGACTACTGCCCCTGGGGGACTGGTGTGTAATACACAACAACACATAGTTAATATAGACACCACCTCCTCCTCCACCTCCTCACAGGACTACTGCCCCTGGGGACTGGTGATGTAATACACAACAACACATAGTTAATATAGACACCACCTCCTCCACCACACAGACTACTGCCCCCTGGGGACTGGTGGTGTAATACACAACAACACATAGTTAATATAGACACCTCCTCCTCCTCCCAGGACTACTGCCCCCTGGGGGACTGGTGGTGTAATACACAACAACACATAGTTAATATAGACACCACCTCCTCCACCACACAGGACTACTGCCCCTGGGGGACTGGTGGTGTAATACACAACAACACATAGTTAATATAGACACCACCTCCTCCTCCACACAGGACTACTGCCCCTGGGGGACTGGTGGTGTAATACACAACAACACATAGTTAATATAGACACCTCCTCCTCCTCCTCCACACAGGACTACTGCCCCTGGGGACTGGTGATGTAATACACAACAACACATAGTTAATATAGACACCACCTCCTCCTCCCAGGACTACTGCCCCTGGGGGACTGGTGTAATACACAACAACACATAGTTAATATAGACACCTCCTCCTCCTCCACACAGGACTACTGCCCCCTGGGGGACTGGTGGTGTAATACACAACAACACATAGTTAATATAGACACCTCCTCCTCCTCCACACAGGACTACTGCCCCTGGAGGACTGGTGGTGTAATACACAACAACACATAGTTAATATAGACACCTCCTCCTCCTCCACCTCCTCCTCACAGGACTACTGCCTCCTGAGGACTGGTGGTGTAATACACAACAACACATAGTTAATATAGACACCTCCTCCTCCTCCCAAGGACTACTGCCCCCTGGGGGACTGGTGGTGTAATACATAACAACACATAGTTAATATAGACACCTCCTCCTCCTCCACACAGGACTACTGCCCCCTGGGGGACTGGTGGTGTAATACACAACAACACATAGTTAATATAGACACCTCCTCCTCTTCCACACAGGACTACTGCCCCTGGAGGACTGGTGGTGTAATACACAACAACACATAGTTAATATAGACACCACCTCCTCCTCCCAGGACTACTGCCCCTGGGGGACTGGTGGTGTAATACACAACAACACATAGTTAATATAGACACCTCCTCCTCCTCCACACAGGACTACTGCCCCCTGGGGGACTGGTGATGTAATACACAACTACACATAGTTAATATAGACACCACCTCCTCCTCCTCACAGGACTACTGCCCCCTGGAGGACTGGTGGTGTAATACACAACAACACATAGTTAATATAGACACCTCCTCCTCTTCCTCCTCCTCCTCCACCACAGGACTACTGCCCCTGGTGACTGGTGATGTAATACACAACAACACATAGTTAATATAGACACCTCCTCCTCCACACAGGACTACTGCCCCTGGGGGACTGGTGGTGTAATACACAACAACACATAGTTAATATAGACACCTCCTCCTCCTCCTCACAGGACTACTGCCCCCTGGGGGACTGGTGGTGTAATACACAACAACACATAGTTAATATAGACACCACCTCCTCCTCCACACAGGACTACTGCCCCCTGGAGGACTGGTGGTGTAATACACAACAACACATAGTTAATATAGACACCTCCTCCTCTTCCTCCTCCTCCTCCACACAGGACTACTGCCCCCTGGGGGACTGGTGATGTAATACACAACAACACAGTTAATATAGACACCTCCTCCTCCTCCACCTCCTCACAGGACTACTGCCCCCTGGGGGACTGGTGGTGTAATACACAACAACACATAGTTAATATAGACACCACCTCCTCCACCACACAGGACTACTGCCCCTGGGGACTGGTGGTGTAATACACAACAACACATAGTTAATATAGACACCACCTCCTCCTCCACCTCCTCACAGGACTACTGCCCCCTGGGGACTGGTGATGTAATACACAACAACACATAGTTAATATAGACACCACCTCCTCCACCACACAGGACTACTGCCCCTGGGGACTGGTGGTGTAATACACAACAACACATAGTTAATATAGACACCTCCTCCTCCTCCCAGGACTACTGCCCCTGGGGGACTGGTGGTGTAATACACAACAACACATAGTTAATATAGACACCACCTCCTCCACCACACAGGACTACTGCCCCCTGGGGACTGGTGGTGTAATACACAACAACACATAGTTAATATAGACACCTCCTCCTCCTCCACACAGGACTACTGCCCCTGGGGACTGGTGATGTAATACACAACAACACATAGTTAATATAGACACCACCTCCTCCTCCCAGGACTACTGCCCCCTGGGGGACTGGTGGTGTAATACACAACAACACATAGTTATATAGTCCTAACTACTGCTCCCTGGGGGACTGGTGGTGTAATACACAACAACACATAGTTAATATAGACACCTCCTCCTCCTCCACACAGGACTACTGCCCCCTGGGGGACTGGGTGGTGTAATACACAACAACACATAGTTAATATAGACACCTCCTCCTCCACCTCCTCACAGGACTACTGCCTCCTGGAGGACTGGTGGTGTAATACACAACAACACATAGTTAATATAGACACCTCCTCCTCCTCCCAGGACTACTGCCCCTGGGGGACTGGTGGTGTAATACACAACAACACATAGTTAATATAGACACCTCCTCCTCCTCCACAGGACTACTGCCCCTGGGGGACTGGTGGTGTAATACACAACAACACATAGTTAATATAGACACCTCCTCCTCTTCCACACAGGACTACTGCCCCCTGGGGACTGGTGGTGTAATACACAACAACACATAGTTAATATAGACACCACCTCCTCCTCCCAGGACTACTGCCCCTGGGGGACTGGTGGTGTAATACACAACAACACATAGTTAATATAGACACCTCCTCCTCCTCCACACAGGACTACTGCCCCTGGGGACTGGTGATGTAATACACAACAACACATAGTTAATATAGACACCACCTCCTCCACAGGACTACTGCCCCTGGAGGACTGGTGGTGTAATACACAACAACACATAGTTAATATAGACACCTCCTCCTCTTCCCTCCTCCTCCTCCACCACAGGACTACTGCCCCTGGTGGACTGGTGATGTAATACACAACAACACATAGTTAATATAGACACCTCCTCCTCCTCCCAGGACTACTGCCCTGGGGACTGGTGGTGTAATACACAACAACACATAGTTAATATAGACACCACCTCCTCCACCCACAGGACTACTGCCCCTGGGGGACTGGTGGTGTAATACACAACAACACATAGTTAATATAGACACCACCTCCTCCTCCACACAGGACTACTGCCCCTGGGGGACTGGTGGTGTAATACACAACAACACATAGTTAATATAGACACCTCCTCCTCCTCCTCCTCCACACAGGACTACTGCCCCCTGGGGACTGGGTGGTGTAATACACAACAACACATAGTTAATATAGACACCACCTCCTCCTCCACACAGGACTACTGCCCCTGGGGGACTGGTGGTGTAATACACAACAACACATAGTTAATATAGACACCTCCTCCTCCTCCACACAGGACTACTGCCCCTGGAGGACTGGTGGTGTAATACACAACAACACATAGTTAATATAGACACCTCCTCCTCCTCCTCACAGGACTACTGCCTCCTGGAGGACTGGTGGTGTAATACACAACAACACATAGTTAATATAGACACCTCCTCCTCCTCCCAAGGACTACTGCCCCTGGGGACTGGTGGTAATACACAACAACACATAGTTAATATAGACACCTCCTCCTCCTCCACACAGGACTACTGCCCCCTGGGACTGGTGGTGTAATACACAACAACACATAGTTAATATAGACACCTCCTCCTCTTCCACACAGGACTACTGCCCCTGGAGGACTGGTGGTGTAATACACAACAACACATAGTTAATATAGACACCACCTCCTCCACCCAGGACTACTGCCCCTGGGGGACTGGTGGTGTAATACACAACAACACATAGTTAATATAGACACCTCCTCCTCCTCCTCCACACAGGACTACTGCCCCCTGGGGGACTGGTGATGTAATACACAACTACACATAGTTAATATAGACACCACCTCCTCCTCCTCACAGGACTACTGCCCCCTGGAGGACTGGTGGTGTAATACACAACAACACATAGTTAATATAGACACCTCCTCCTCTTCCTCCTCCTCCTCCACCACAGGACTACTGCCCCCTGGTGGACTGGTGATGTAATACACAACAACACATAGTTAATATAGACACCACCTCCTCCTCCACACAGGACTACTGCCCCCTGGGGACTGGTGGTGTAATACACAACAACACATAGTTAATATAGACACCTCCTCCTCCTCCTCACAGGACTACTGCCCCCTGGGGGACTGGTGGTGTAATACACAACAACACATAGTTAATATAGACACCACCTCCTCCTCCACACAGGACTACTGCCCCCTGGAGGACTGGTGGTGTAATACACAACAACACATAGTTAATATAGACACCTCCTCCTCTTCCTCCTCCTCCTCCACACAGGACTACTGCCCCCTGGGGACTGGTGATGTAATACACAACAACACAGTTAATATAGACACCTCCTCCCTCCTCCACCTCCTCACAGGACTACTGCCCCTGGGGACTGGTGGTGTAATACACAACACCCCATAGTTAATATAGACACCACCTCCTCCACCACACAGGACTACTGCCCCCTGGGGGACTGGTGGTGTAATACACAACAACACATAGTTAATATAGACACCACCTCCTCCTCCACCTCCTCACAGGACTACTGCCCCCTGGGGGACTGGTGATGTAATACACAACAACACATAGTTAATATAGACACCACCTCCTCCACCACACAGGACTACTGCCCCTGGGGGACTGGTGGTGTAATACACAACAACACATAGTTAATATAGACACCTCCTCCTCCTCCCAGGACTACTGCCCCTGGGGGACTGGTGGTGTAATACACAACAACACATAGTTAATATAGACACCACCTCCTCCACCACACAGGACTACTGCCCCCTGGGGGACTGGGTGGTGTAATACACAACAACACATAGTTAATATAGACACCACCTCCTCCTCCACACAGGACTACTGCCCCTGGGGGACTGGTGGTGTAATACACAACAACACATAGTTAATATAGACACCTCCTCCTCCTCCTCCTCCTCCACACAGGACTACTGCCCCCTGGGGGACTGGTGATGTAATACACAACAACACATAGTTAATATAGACACCACCTCCTCCTCCCAGGACTACTGCCCCCTGGGGGACTGGTGGTGTAATACACAACAACACATAGTTAATATAGACACCTCCTCCTCCTCCACACAAGACTACTGCCCCCTGGGGGACTGGTGGTGTAATACACAACAACACATAGTTAATATAGACACCTCCTCCTCCTCCACACAGGACTACTGCCCCCTGGAGGACTGGTGGTGTAATACACAACAACACATAGTTAATATAGACACCTCCTCCTCCTCCACCTCCTCACAGGACTACTGCCTCCTGGAGGACTGGTGGTGTAATACACAACAACACATAGTTAATATAGACACCTCCTCTCCTCCCAGGACTACTGCCCCTGGGGACTGGTGGTGTAATACACAACAACACATAGTTAATATAGACACCTCCTCCTCCTCCACCAGGGACTACTGCCCCTGGGGGACTGGTGGTGTAATACACAACAACACATAGTTAATATAGACACCTCCTCCTCTTCCACAGGACTACTGCCCCTGGAGGACTGGTGGTGTAATACACAACAACACATAGTTAATATAGACACCACCTCCTCCTCACAGGACTACTGCCCCTGGGGGACTGGTGGTGTAATACACAACAACACATAGTTAATATAGACACCTCCTCCTCCTCCACACAGGACTACTGCCCCTGGGGACTGGTGATGTAATACACAACTACACATAGTTAATATAGACACCACCTCCTCACAGGACTACTGCCCCCTGGAGGACTGGTGGTAATACACAACAACACATAGTTAATATAGACACCTCCTCCTCTTCCTTTCTCCTCCTCCACCACAGGACTACTGCCCCTGGTGGACTGGTGATGTAATACACAACAACACATAGTTAATATAGACACCCTCCTCCTCCCAGGACTACTGCCCCTGGGGGACTGGTGGTGTAATACACAACAACACATAGTTAATATAGACACCACCTCCTCCACCACACAGGACTACTCTGGGGGACTGGTGGGTAATACACAACAACACATAGTTAATATAGACCTCCTCCTCCTCCTCACAGGACTACTGCCCCCTGGGGGACTGGTGGTGTAATACACAACAACACATAGTTAATATAGACACCACCTCCTCCTCCACACAGGACTACTGCCCCCTGGAGGACTGGTGGTGTAATACACAACAACACATAGTTAATATAGACACCTCCTCCCTCTCCCCTCCTCCTCCACACAGGACTACTGCCCCCTGGGGGACTGGTGATGTAATACACAACAACACAGTTATATAGACACCTCCTCCTCCTCCACCTCCTCACAGGACTACTGCTCCCCTGGGGGACTGGTGGTGTAATACACAACAACACATAGTTAATATAGACACCACCTCCTCCACCCACAGGACTACTGCCCCTGGGGGACTGGTGGTGTAATACACAACAACACATAGTTAATATAGACACCACCTCCTCCTCCACCTCCTCACAGGACTACTGCCCCCTGGGGACTGGTGATGTAATACACAACAACACATAGTTAATATAGACACCACCTCCTCCACCACACAGGACTACTGCCCTCTGGGGACTGGTGTAATACACAACAACACATAGTTAATATAGACACCTCCTCCTCCTCCCAGGACTACTGCCCTGGGGGACTGGTGGTGTAATACACAACAACACATAGTTAATATAGACACCACCTCCTCCACACAGGACTACTGCCCCTGGGGACTGGTGTGTAATACACAACAACACATAGTTAATATAGACACCACCTCCTCCTCCACACAGGACTACTGCCCCTGGGGGACTGGTGGTGTAATACACAACAACACATAGTTAATATAGACACCTCCTCCTCCTCCACACAGGACTACTGCCCCTGGGGGACTGGTGGTGTAATACACAACAACACATAGTTAATATAGACACCTCCTCCTCCTCCACACAGGACTACTGCCCCTGGAGGACTGGTGGTAATACACAACAACACATAGTTAATATAGACACCTCCTCCTCCTCCACCTCCTCACAGGACTACTGCCTCCTGGAGGACTGGTGTGTAATACACAACAACACATAGTTAATATAGACACCTCCTCCTCCTCCCAAGGACTACTGCCCCCTGGGGGACTGGTGGTGTAATACATAACAACACATAGTTAATATAGACACCTCCTCCTCCTCCACACAGGACTACTGCCCCTGGGGGACTGGTGGTGTAATACACAACAACACATAGTTAATATAGACACCTCCTCCTCTTCCACAGGACTACTGCCCCTGAGGACTGGTGGTGTAATACACAACAACACATAGTTAATATAGACACCACCTCCTCCTCCTCCCAGGACTACTGCCCCTGGGGGACTGGTGTAATACACAACAACACATAGTTAATATAGACACCTCCTCCTCCTCCTCCTCACAGGACTACTGCCCCTGGGGGACTGGTGGTGTAATACACAACAACACATAGTTAATATAGACACCACTCCCTCCTCCACACAGGACACTGCCCCCTGGAGGACTGGTGGTGTAATACACAACAACACATAGTTAATATAGACACCTCCTCCCTTCCTCCTCTCCACACAGGACTACTGCCCCTGGGAGGACTGGTGGTAATACACAACAACACATAGTTAATATAGACACCACCTCCTCCGCCTCCTCACAGGACTACTGCCCCCCTGGGGGACTGGTGGTGTAATACACAACAACACATAGTTAATATAGACACCACCTCCTCCACCACACAGGACTACTTCCCCTGGGGGACTGGTGGTGTAATACACAACAACACATAGTTAATATAGACACCACCTCCTCCACCTCCTCACAGGACTACTGCCCCTGGGGGACTGGTGATGTAATACACAACAACACATAGTTAATATAGACACCTCCTCCACCCACAGGACTACTTCCTGGGGGACCATCACAACAACACATAGTTAATATAGACACCTCCTCCTCCTGCCCCTGGGGGACTGGTGGTGTAATACACAACAACACATAGTTAATATAGACACCACCTCCTCCACCACACAGGACTACTGCCCCCTGGGGGACTGGTGGTGTAATACACAACAACACATAGTTAATATAGACACCTCCTCCTCCTCCACACAGGACTACCTCCCTGGGGGACTGGTGATGTAATACACAACAACACATAGTTAATATAGACACCACCTCCCTCCCACCTCCCAGGACTACTGCCCCTGGGGGACTGGTGGTGTAATACACAACAACACATAGTTAATATAGACACCTCCTCCTCCTCCACACAGGACCTGCCCCTGGGGACTGTGGTGTAATACACAACAACACTTCCTCCTCCTCCTCCCACAGGACTACTGCCCCCTGGGGGACTGGTGGTGTAATACACAACAACACATAGTTAATATAGACACCTCCTCCTCCTCCACCTCCTCCACAGGACTACTGCCTCCTGGGGGACTGGTGGTGTAATACACAACAACACATAGTTAATATAGACACCTCCTCCTCCTCCCAGGACTACTGCCCCTGGGGACTGGTGGTAATACACAACAACACATAGTTAATATAGACACCTCCTCCTCCTCCACACAGGACTACTGCCCCCTGGGGGACTGGTGGTGTAATACACAACAACACATAGTTAATATAGACACCTCCTCCTCTTCCACACAGGACTACTGCCCCCTGGAGGACTGGTGGTGTAATACACAACAACACATAGTTAATATAGACACCACCTCCTCCTCCCAGGACTACTGCCCCTGGGGACTGGTGGTGTAATACACAACAACACATAGTTAATATAGACACCTCCTCCTCCTCCACACAGGACTACTGCCCCCTGGGGGACTGGTGATGTAATACACAACTACACATAGTTAATATAGACACCACCTCCTCACAGGACTACTGCCCCCTGGAGGACTGGTGGTGTAATACACAACAACACATAGTTAATATAGACACCTCCTCCTCTTCCTCCTCCACACAGGACTACTGCCCCTGGTGGACTGGTGATGTAATACACAACAACACATAGTTAATATAGACAATTCTCCTCCTCCTCCTCCCAGGACTACTGCCCCCTGGGGACTGGTGGTGTAATACACAACAACACATAGTTAATATAGACACCACCTCCTCCACCACACAGGACTACTGCCCCTGGGGACTGGTGGTGTAATACACAACAACACATAGTTAATATAGACACCACCTCCTCCTCCACACAGGACTACTGCCCCTGGGGGACTGGTGGTGTAATACACAACAACACATAGTTAATATAGACACCTCCTCCTCCTCCTCCTCCACACAGGACTACTGCCCCCTGGGGGACTGGTGATGTAATACACAACAACACATAGTTAATATAGACACCACCTCCTCCTCCCAGGACTACTGCCCCCTGGGGGACTGGTGGTGTAATACACAACAACACATAGTTAATATAGACACCTCCTCCTCCTCCACACAGGACTACTGCCCCCTGGGGGACTGGTGGTGTAATACACAACAACACATAGTTAATATAGACACCTCCTCCTCCTCCACACAGGACTACTGCCCCCTGGAGGACTGGTGGTGTAATACACAACAACACATAGTTAATATAGACACCTCCTCCTCCTCCTCACAGGACTACTGCCTCCTGGAGGACTGGTGGTGTAATACACAACAACACATAGTTAATATAGACACCTCCTCCTCCTCCCAAGGACTACTGCCCCCTGGGGGACTGGTGGTGTAATACATAACAACACATAGTTAATATAGACACCTCCTCCTCCTCCACACAGGACTACTGCCCCCTGGGGGACTGGTGGTGTAATACACAACAACACATAGTTAATATAGACACCTCCTCCTCTTCCACACAGGACTACTGCCCCCTGGAGGACTGGTGGTGTAATACACAACAACACATAGTTAATATAGACACCACCTCCTCCTCCCAGGACTACTGCCCCCTGGGGGACTGGTGGTGTAATACACAACAACACATAGTTAATATAGACACCTCCTCCTCCTCCACACAGGACTACTGCCCCCTGGGGGACTGGTGATGTAATACACAACTACACATAGTTAATATAGACACCACCTCCTCCTCCTCACAGGACTACTGCCCCCTGGAGGACTGGTGGTGTAATACACAACAACACATAGTTAATATAGACACCTCCTCCTCTTCCTCCTCCTCCTCCACCACAGGACTACTGCCCCCTGGTGGACTGGTGATGTAATACACAACAACACATAGTTAATATAGACACCTCCTCCTCCTCCACACAGGACTACTGCCCCTGGGGGACTGGTGGTGTAATACACAACAACACATAGTTAATATAGACACCTCCTCCTCCTCCTCACAGGACTACTGCCCCTGGGGACTGGTGGTGTAATACACAACAACACATAGTTAATATAGACACCACCTCCTCCTCCACACAGGACTACTGCCCCTGGAGGACTGGTGGTGTAATACACAACAACACATAGTTAATATAGACACCTCCTCCTCTTCCTCCTCCTCCTCCACACAGGACTACTGCCCCTGGGGGACTGGTGATGTAATACACAACAACACAGTTAATATAGACACCTCCTCCTCCACCTCCTCACAGGACTACTGCCCCCTGGGGGACTGGTGGTGTAATACACAACAACACATAGTTAATATAGACACCACCTCCTCCACCACACAGGACTACTGCCCCCTGGGGACTGGTGGTGTAATACACAACAACACATAGTTAATATAGACACCACCTCCTCCTCCACCTCCTCACAGGACTACTGCCCCCTGGGGACTGGTGATGTAATACACAACAACACATAGTTAATATAGACACCACCTCCTCCACCCACAGGACTACTGCCCCTGGGGGACTGGTGGTGTAATACACAACAACACATAGTTAATATAGACACCTCCTCCTCCTCCCAGGACTACTGCCCCCTGGGGGACTGGTGGTGTAATACAACAACACATAGTTAATATAGACACCACCTCCTCCACCACACAGGACTACTGCCCCCTGGGGGACTGGTGGTGTAATACACAACAACACATAGTTAATATAGACACCACCTCCTCCTCCACACAGGACTACTGCCCCCTGGGGGACTGGTGGTGTAATACACAACAACACATAGTTAATATAGACACCTCCTCCTCCTCCTCCTCCACACAGGACTACTGCCCCCTGGGGGACTGGTGATGTAATACACAACAACACATAGTTAATATAGACACCACCTCCTCCTCCCAGGACTACTGCCCCCTGGGGGACTGGTGGTGTAATACACAACAACACATAGTTAATATAGACACCTCCTCCTCCTCCACACAGGACTACTGCCCCCTGGGGGACTGGTGGTGTAATACACAACAACACATAGTTAATATAGACACCTCCTCCTCCTCCACACAGGACTACTGCCCCCTGGAGGACTGGTGGTGTAATACACAACAACACATAGTTAATATAGACACCTCCTCCTCCTCCACCTCCTCACAGGACTACTGCCTCCTGGAGGACTGGTGGTGTAATACACAACAACACATAGTTAATATAGACACCTCCTCCTCCTCCCAGGGACTACTGCCCCTGGGGACTGGTGGTGTAATACACAACAACACATAGTTAATATAGACACCTCCTCCTCCTCACAGGACTACTGCCCCTGGGGGACTGGTGGTGTAATACACAACAACACATAGTTAATATAGACACCTCCTCCTCTTCCACACAGGACTACTGCCCCCTGGAGGACTGGTGGTGTAATACACAACAACACATAGTTAATATAGACACCTCCTCCTCCTCCCAGGACTACTGCCCCCTGGGGGACTGGTGGTGTAATACACAACAACACATAGTTAATATAGACACCTCCTCCTCCTCCACACAGGACTACTGCCCCCTGGGGGACTGGTGATGTAATACACAACTACACATAGTTAATATAGACACCACCTCCTCACAGGACTACTGCCCCCTGGAGGACT
Organism: Oncorhynchus nerka; assembly: GCF_034236695.1. Classification (NCBI taxonomy): domain Eukaryota; kingdom Metazoa; phylum Chordata; class Actinopteri; order Salmoniformes; family Salmonidae; genus Oncorhynchus; species Oncorhynchus nerka. The sequence goes on from NW_027039001.1 coordinate 41,725, forward strand.
GGTGGTGTAATACACAACAACACATAGTTAATATAGACACCTCCTCCTCTTCCTTCTCCTCCTCCACCACAGGACTACTGCCCCCTGGTGGACTGGTGATGTAATACACAACAACACATAGTTAATATAGACACCTCCTCCTCCTCCACACAGGACTACTGCCCCCTGGGGGACTGGTGGTGTAATACACAACAACACATAGTTAATATAGACACCTCCTCCTCCTCCTCACAGGACTACTGCCCCCTGGGGGACTGGTGGTGTAATACACAACAACACATAGTTAATATAGACACCACCTCCTCCTCCACACAGGACTACTGCCCCCTGGAGGACTGGTGGTGTAATACACAACAACACATAGTTAATATAGACACCTCCTCCTCTTCCTCCTCCTCCTCCACACAGGACTACTGCCCCCTGGGGGACTGGTGATGTAATACACAACAACACAGTTAATATAGACACCTCCTCCTCCACCTCCTCACAGGACTACTGCCCCCTGGGGACTGGTGGTAATACACAACAACACATAGTTAATATAGACATCCTCACCTCCTCCACCACCACAGGACTACTGTCCCTGGGGGACTGGTGGTGTAATACACAACAACACATAGTTAATATAGACACCACTCCTCCTCCACCTCCTCACACTACTGCCGCTCTGGGGGACTGGTGATGTAATACAACAACACATAGTTAATATAGCCCCTGGGGACTGGTGGTGTAATACACAACAACACATAGTTAATATAGACACCACTCCTCCTCCACCTCCTCACAGGACTACTGCCGCCTGGGGACTGGTGATGTAATACACAACAACACATAGTTAATATAGACACCTCCTCCTCCTCCCAGGACTACTGCCCCCTGGGGACTGGTGGTGTAATACACAACAACACATAGTTAATATAGACACACTCCTCCTCCCAGGACTACTGCCCCTGGGGGACTGGTGGTGTAATACACAACAACACATAGTTAATATAGACACCACCTCCTCCACCACACAGGACTACTGCCCCTGGGGGACTGGTGGTGTAATACACAACAACACATAGTTAATATAGACACCACCTCCTCCTCCACACAGGACTACTGATCCCTGGGGGACTGGTGGTGTAATACACAACAACACATAGTTAATATAGACACCTCCTCCTCCTCCTCCTCCACACAGGACTACTGCCCCTGGGGGACTGGTGATGTAATACACAACAACACATAGTTAATATAGACACCACCTCTCCTCCCAGGACTACTGCCCCTGGGGACTGGTGGTGTAATACACAACAACACATAGTTAATATAGACACCTCCTCCTCTCCACACAGGACTACTGCCCCCTGGGGGACTGGTGTGTAATACACAACAACACATAGTTAATATAGACACCTCCTCCTCCTCCACACAGGACTACTGCCCCTGGGGGACTGGTGGTGTAATACACAACAACACATAGTTAATATAGACACCTCCTCCTCTTCCACACAGGACTACTGCCCCCTGAGGACTGGTAACACAACAACACATAGTTAATATAGACACCTCCTCCACACAGGGACTACTGCCCCCTGGAGGACTGGTGGTGTAATACACAACAACACATAGTGAATATAGACACCTCCTCCTCCTCCTCACAGGACTACTGCCCCCTGGGGGACTGGTGGTGTAATACACAACTACACATAGTTAATATAGACACCACCTCCTCCTCCTCCCAGGACTACTGCCCCCTGGGGGACTGGTGGTGTAATACACAACAACACATAGTTAATATAGACACCTCCTCCTCCTCCACACAGGACTACTGCCCCCTGGGGGACTGGTGATGTAATACACAACTACACATAGTTAATATAGACACCACCTCCCTCCTCCTCACAGGACTACTGCCCTGGCGACTGGTGGTGTAATACACAACAACACATAGTTAATATAGACACCTCCTCCTCCTCCTCACAGACTACTGCCCTGGAGGACTGGTGGTGTAATACACAACAACACATAGTTAATATAGACACCTCCTCCTCTTCCTCCTCCTCCTCCACCACCACAGGACTACTGCCCCCTGGTGGACTGGTGATGTAATACACAACAACACATAGTTAATATAGACACCTCCTCCTCTGCCTCCTCCCCTCCACCACACAGACTACTGCCCCCTGGTGGACTGGTGATGTAATACACAACA